>NW_028290867.1:0-159046 GCF_964205215.1 Stylophora pistillata
AAAATCACGGGCGACGGAGTGGCATGCGTGAGAGTGAGAGGCTGTGCAAGAGGAAGGGGTCAGCCTTGTACTCACGCCTGCTACTTCCACGAAACACATCACCACGCGGCCAAAACCGATTCCCGGGTGCACTAGATAGTCCCAGGGGAGTTGGAGAGTAGGCGCGCAGCTCCTGCCAAATCACGGGAGCCGTAGTGGCACGCCTGCCAGTGAGAGGCTGTGCAGTGTGAGGCACATGTGCTAAAGAAGGCGGTGACTCTTGTACTTACTCCTGCTACTTCCACCAAACACATCACCACGCGGCTAAAATGGATTCCCGCGTGCACTAGATAGTCCCAGGGGAGTTGGGGGTTAGGCGCGCACCTCCTGCCAGTCACGGGAGCCGTGGTGGCACGCCTGCGAGTGAGAGGCTGTGCACTATGAGGCACATGTGGTAAAAAAGGTGGTGAGCCTTGTACTCACGCCTGCCACTTCCACGAAATGCATGACAACGCCACCAAAATCAAATCCCAGGTGCACTAGACCCAGGGGAACCTCGGCAATAGACGCGCAACTCCGGAAAATCACGGGCGACGGAGTGGCATGCGTGAGAGTGAGAGGCTGTGCAAGAGGAAGGGGTCAGCCTTGTACTCACGCCTGCTACTTCCACGAAACACATTCACCACGCGGCCAAAACGGATTCCCGGGTGCACTAGATAGTCCCAGGGGAGTTGGAGAGTAGGCGCGCAGCTCCTGACAAATCACGGGAGCCGTAGTGGCACGCCTGCCAGTGAGAGGCTGTGCACTGTGAGGCACATGTGCTAAAGAAGGCGGTGACTCTTGTACTTACTCCTGCTACTTCCACCAAACACATCACCACGCGGCTAAAATGGATTCCCGCGTGCACTAGATAGTCCCAGAGGAGTTGGGGGTTAGGCGCGCACCTCCTGCAAGTCACGGGAGCCGTGGTGGCACGCCTGCGAGTGAGAGGCTGTGCACTATGAGGCACATGTGGTAAAGAAGGCGGTGAGCCTTGTACTCACGCCTGCCACTTCCACGAAACGCATGACAACGCCACCAAAATCAAATCCCAGGTGCACTAGACCCAGGGGAACGTCGGCAATAGACGCGCAACTCCGGAAAATCACGGGCGACGGAGTGGCATGCGTGAGAGTGAGAGGCTGTGCAAGAGGAAGGGGTCAGCCTTGTACTCACGCCTGCTACTTCCACGAAACACATCACCACGCGAATAAAATGGATTCCCGCGTGCACTAGATAGTCCCAGGGGAGTTGGGGGCTAGGCGCGCACCTCCTGCAAGTCACGGGAGCCGTGGTGGCACGCCTGCGAGTGAGAGGCTGTGCACTATGAGGCACATGTGCTGAAGAAGGCGGTGAGCCTTGTACTGACGCCTGCCACTTCCACGAAACGCATGACAACGCCACCAAAATCAAATCCCAGGTGCACTAGACCCAGGGGAACGTCGGCAATAGACGCGCAACTCCGGAAAATCACGGGCGACGGAGTGGCATGCGTGAGAGTGAGAGGCTGTGCAAGAGGAAGGGGTCAGCCTTGTACTCACGCCTGCTACTTCCACGAAACACATCACCACGCGGCCAAAACCGATTCCCGGGTGCACTAGATAGTCCCAGGGGAGTTGGAGAGTAGGCGCGCAGCTCCTGCCAAATCACGGGAGCCGTAGTGGCACGCCTGCCAGTGAGAGGCTGTGCAGTGTGAGGCACATGTGCTAAAGAAGGCGGTGACTCTTGTACTTACTCCTGCTACTTCCACCAAACACATCACCACGCGGCTAAAATGGATTCCCGCGTGCACTAGATAGTCCCAGGGGAGTTGGGGGTTAGGCGCGCACCTCCTGCCAGTCACGGGAGCCGTGGTGGCACGCCTGCGAGTGAGAGGCTGTGCACTATGAGGCACATGTGGTAAAAAAGGTGGTGAGCCTTGTACTCACGCCTGCCACTTCCACGAAATGCATGACAACGCCACCAAAATCAAATCCCAGGTGCACTAGACCCAGGGGAACCTCGGCAATAGACGCGCAACTCCGGACAATCACGGGCGACGGAGTGGCATGCGTGAGAGTGAGAGGCTGTGCAAGAGGAAGGGGTCAGCCTTGTACTCACGCCTGCTACTTCCACGAAACACATTCACCACGCGGCCAAATCGGATTCCCGGGTGCACTAGATAGTCCCAGGGGAGTTGGAGAGTAGGCGCGCAGCTCCTGACAAATCACGGGAGCCGTAGTGGCACGCCTGCCAGTGAGAGGCTGTGCACTGTGAGGCACATGTGCTAAAGAAGGCGGTGACTCTTGTACTTACTCCTGCTACTTCCACCAAACACATCACCACGCGGCTAAAATGGATTCCCGCGTGCACTAGATAGTCCCAGAGGAGTTGGGGGTTAGGCGCGCACCTCCTGCAAGTCACGGGAGCCGTGGTGGCACGCCTGCGAGTGAGAGGCTGTGCACTATGAGGCACATGTGGTAAAGAAGGCGGTGAGCCTTGTACTCACGCCTGCCACTTCCACGAAACGCATGACAACGCCACCAAAATCAAATCCCAGGTGCACTAGACCCAGGGGAACGTCGGCAATAGACGCGCAACTCCGGAAAATCACGGGCGACGGAGTGGCATGCGTGAGAGTGAGAGGCTGTGCAAGAGGAAGGGGTCAGCCTTGTACTCACGCCTGCTACTTCCACGAAACACATCACCACGCGAATAAAATGGATTCCCGCGTGCACTAGATAGTCCCAGGGGAGTTGGGGGCTAGGCGCGCACCTCCTGCAAGTCACGGGAGCCGTGGTGGCACGCCTGCGAGTGAGAGGCTGTGCACTATGAGGCACATGTGCTGAAGAAGGCGGTGAGCCTTGTACTGACGCCTGCCACTTCCACGAAACGCATGACAACGCCACCAAAATCAAATCCCAGGTGCACTAGACCCAGGGGAACGTCGGCAATAGACGCGCAACTCCGGAAAATCACGGGCGACGGAGTGGCATGCGTGAGAGTGAGAGGCTGTGCAAGAGGAAGGGGTCAGCCTTGTACTCACGCCTGCTACTTCCACGAAACACATCACCACGCGGCCAAAACCGATTCCCGGGTGCACTAGATAGTCCCAGGGGAGTTGGAGAGTAGGCGCGCAGCTCCTGCCAAATCACGGGAGCCGTAGTGGCACGCCTGCCAGTGAGAGGCTGTGCAGTGTGAGGCACATGTGCTAAAGAAGGCGGTGACTCTTGTACTTACTCCTGCTACTTCCACCAAACACATCACCACGCGGCTAAAATGGATTCCCGCGTGCACTAGATAGTCCCAGGGGAGTTGGGGGTTAGGCGCGCACCTCCTGCCAGTCACGGGAGCCGTGGTGGCACGCCTGCGAGTGAGAGGCTGTGCACTATGAGGCACATGTGGTAAAAAAGGTGGTGAGCCTTGTACTCACGCCTGCCACTTCCACGAAATGCATGACAACGCCACCAAAATAAAATCCCAGGTGCACTAGACCCAGGGGAACCTCGGCAATAGACGCGCAACTCCGGAAAATCACGGGCGACGGAGTGGCATGCGTGAGAGTGAGAGGCTGTGCAAGAGGAAGGGGTCAGCCTTGTACTCACGCCTGCTACTTCCACGAAACACATTCACCACGCGGCCAAAACGGATTCCCGGGTGCACTAGATAGTCCCAGGGGAGTTGGAGAGTAGGCGCGCAGCTCCTGACAAATCACGGGAGCCGTAGTGGCACGCCTGCCAGTGAGAGGCTGTGCACTGTGAGGCACATGTGCTAAAGAAGGCGGTGACTCTTGTACTTACTCCTGCTACTTCCACCAAACACATCACCACGCGGCTAAAATGGATTCCCGCGTGCACTAGATAGTCCCAGAGGAGTTGGGGGTTAGGCGCGCACCTCCTGCAAGTCACGGGAGCCGTGGTGGCACGCCTGCGAGTGAGAGGCTGTGCACTATGAGGCACATGTGGTAAAGAAGGCGGTGAGCCTTGTACTCACGCCTGCCACTTCCACGAAACGCATGACAACGCCACCAAAATCAAATCCCAGGTGCACTAGACCCAGGGGAACGTCGGCAATAGCCGCGCAACTCCGGAAAATCACGGGCGACGGAGTGGCATGCGTGAGAGTGAGAGGCTGTGCAAGAGGAAGGGGTCAGCCTTGTACTCACGCCTGCTACTTCCACGAAACACATCACCACGCGAATAAAATGGATTCCCGCGTGCACTAGATAGTCCCAGGGGAGTTGGGGGCTAGGCGCGCACCTCCTGCAAGTCACGGGAGCCGTGGTGGCACGCCTGCGAGTGAGAGGCTGTGCACTATGAGGCACATGTGCTGAAGAAGGCGGTGAGCCTTGTACTGACGCCTGCCACTTCCACGAAACGCATGACAACGCCACCAAAATCAAATCCCAGGTGCACTAGACCCAGGGGAACGTCGGCAATAGACGCGCAACTCCGGAAAATCACGGGCGACGGAGTGGCATGCGTGAGAGTGAGAGGCTGTGCAAGAGGAAGGGGTCAGCCTTGTACTCACGCCTGCTACTTCCACGAAACACATCACCACGCGGCCAAAACCGATTCCCGGGTGCACTAGATAGTCCCAGGGGAGTTGGAGAGTAGGCGCGCAGCTCCTGCCAAATCACGGGAGCCGTAGTGGCACGCCTGCCAGTGAGAGGCTGTGCAGTGTGAGGCACATGTGCTAAAGAAGGCGGTGACTCTTGTACTTACTCCTGCTACTTCCACCAAACACATCACCACGCGGCTAAAATGGATTCCCGCGTGCACTAGATAGTCCCAGGGGAGTTGGGGGTTAGGCGCGCACCTCCTGCCAGTCACGGGAGCCGTGGTGGCACGCCTGCGAGTGAGAGGCTGTGCACTATGAGGCACATGTGGTAAAAAAGGTGGTGAGCCTTGTACTCACGCCTGCCACTTCCACGAAATGCATGACAACGCCACCAAAATCAAATCCCAGGTGCACTAGACCCAGGGGAACCTCGGCAATAGCCGCGCAACTCCGGAAAATCACGGGCGACGGAGTGGCATGCGTGAGAGTGAGAGGCTGTGCAAGAGGAAGGGGTCAGCCTTGTACTCACGCCTGCTACTTCCACGAAACACATTCACCACGCGGCCAAAACGGATTCCCGGGTGCACTAGATAGTCCCAGGGGAGTTGGAGAGTAGGCGCGCAGCTCCTGACAAATCACGGGAGCCGTAGTGGCACGCCTGCCAGTGAGAGGCTGTGCACTGTGAGGCACATGTGCTAAAGAAGGCGGTGACTCTTGTACTTACTCCTGCTACTTCCACCAAACACATCACCACGCGGCTAAAATGGATTCCCGCGTGCACTAGATAGTCCCAGAGGAGTTGGGGGTTAGGCGCGCACCTCCTGCAAGTCACGGGAGCCGTGGTGGCACGCCTGCGAGTGAGAGGCTGTGCACTATGAGGCACATGTGGTAAAGAAGGCGGTGAGCCTTGTACTCACGCCTGCCACTTCCACGAAACGCATGACAACGCCACCAAAATCAAATCCCAGGTGCACTAGACCCAGGGGAACGTCGGCAATAGACGCGCAACTCCGGAAAATCACGGGCGACGGAGTGGCATGCGTGAGAGTGAGAGGCTGTGCAAGAGGAAGGGGTCAGCCTTGTACTCACGCCTGCTACTTCCACGAAACACATCACCACGCGAATAAAATGGATTCCCGCGTGCACTAGATAGTCCCAGGGGAGTTGGGGGCTAGGCGCGCACCTCCTGCAAGTCACGGGAGCCGTGGTGGCACGCCTGCGAGTGAGAGGCTGTGCACTATGAGGCACATGTGCTGAAGAAGGCGGTGAGCCTTGTACTGACGCCTGCCACTTCCACGAAACGCATGACAACGCCACCAAAATCAAATCCCAGGTGCACTAGACCCAGGGGAACGTCGGCAATAGACGCGCAACTCCGGAAAATCACGGGCGACGGAGTGGCATGCGTGAGAGTGAGAGGCTGTGCAAGAGGAAGGGGTCAGCCTTGTACTCACGCCTGCTACTTCCACGAAACACATCACCACGCGGCCAAAACCGATTCCCGGGTGCACTAGATAGTCCCAGGGGAGTTGGAGAGTAGGCGCGCAGCTCCTGCCAAATCACGGGAGCCGTAGTGGCACGCCTGCCAGTGAGAGGCTGTGCAGTGTGAGGCACATGTGCTAAAGAAGGCGGTGACTCTTGTACTTACTCCTGCTACTTCCACCAAACACATCACCACGCGGCTAAAATGGATTCCCGCGTGCACTAGATAGTCCCAGGGGAGTTGGGGGTTAGGCGCGCACCTCCTGCCAGTCACGGGAGCCGTGGTGGCACGCCTGCGAGTGAGAGGCTGTGCACTATGAGGCACATGTGGTAAAAAAGGTGGTGAGCCTTGTACTCACGCCTGCCACTTCCACGAAATGCATGACAACGCCACCAAAATCAAATCCCAGGTGCACTAGACCCAGGGGAACCTCGGCAATAGACGCGCAACTCCGGAAAATCACGGGCGACGGAGTGGCATGCGTGAGAGTGAGAGGCTGTGCAAGAGGAAGGGGTCAGCCTTGTACTCACGCCTGCTACTTCCACGAAACACATTCACCACGCGGCCAAATCGGATTCCCGGGTGCACTAGATAGTCCCAGGGGAGTTGGAGAGTAGGCGCGCAGCTCCTGACAAATCACGGGAGCCGTAGTGGCACGCCTGCCAGTGAGAGGCTGTGCACTGTGAGGCACATGTGCTAAAGAAGGCGGTGACTCTTGTACTTACTCCTGCTACTTCCACCAAACACATCACCACGCGGCTAAAATGGATTCCCGCGTGCACTAGATAGTCCCAGAGGAGTTGGGGGTTAGGCGCGCACCTCCTGCAAGTCACGGGAGCCGTGGTGGCACGCCTGCGAGTGAGAGGCTGTGCACTATGAGGCACATGTGGTAAAGAAGGCGGTGAGCCTTGTACTCACGCCTGCCACTTCCACGAAACGCATGACAACGCCACCAAAATCAAATCCCAGGTGCACTAGACCCAGGGGAACGTCGGCAATAGACGCGCAACTCCGGAAAATCACGGGCGACGGAGTGGCATGCGTGAGAGTGAGAGGCTGTGCAAGAGGAAGGGGTCAGCCTTGTACTCACGCCTGCTACTTCCACGAAACACATCACCACGCGAATAAAATGGATTCCCGCGTGCACTAGATAGTCCCAGGGGAGTTGGGGGCTAGGCGCGCACCTCCTGCAAGTCACGGGAGCCGTGGTGGCACGCCTGCGAGTGAGAGGCTGTGCACTATGAGGCACATGTGCTGAAGAAGGCGGTGAGCCTTGTACTGACGCCTGCCACTTCCACGAAACGCATGACAACGCCACCAAAATCAAATCCCAGGTGCACTAGACCCAGGGGAACGTCGGCAATAGACGCGCAACTCCGGAAAATCACGGGCGACGGAGTGGCATGCGTGAGAGTGAGAGGCTGTGCAAGAGGAAGGGGTCAGCCTTGTACTCACGCCTGCTACTTCCACGAAACACATCACCACGCGGCCAAAACCGATTCCCGGGTGCACTAGATAGTCCCAGGGGAGTTGGAGAGTAGGCGCGCAGCTCCTGCCAAATCACGGGAGCCGTAGTGGCACGCCTGCCAGTGAGAGGCTGTGCAGTGTGAGGCACATGTGCTAAAGAAGGCGGTGACTCTTGTACTTACTCCTGCTACTTCCACCAAACACATCACCACGCGGCTAAAATGGATTCCCGCGTGCACTAGATAGTCCCAGGGGAGTTGGGGGTTAGGCGCGCACCTCCTGCCAGTCACGGGAGCCGTGGTGGCACGCCTGCGAGTGAGAGGCTGTGCACTATGAGGCACATGTGGTAAAAAAGGTGGTGAGCCTTGTACTCACGCCTGCCACTTCCACGAAATGCATGACAACGCCACCAAAATCAAATCCCAGGTGCACTAGACCCAGGGGAACCTCGGCAATAGACGCGCAACTCCGGAAAATCACGGGCGACGGAGTGGCATGCGTGAGAGTGAGAGGCTGTGCAAGAGGAAGGGGTCAGCCTTGTACTCACGCCTGCTACTTCCACGAAACACATTCACCACGCGGCCAAAACGGATTCCCGGGTGCACTAGATAGTCCCAGGGGAGTTGGAGAGTAGGCGCGCAGCTCCTGACAAATCACGGGAGCCGTAGTGGCACGCCTGCCAGTGAGAGGCTGTGCACTGTGAGGCACATGTGCTAAAGAAGGCGGTGACTCTTGTACTTACTCCTGCTACTTCCACCAAACACATCACCACGCGGCTAAAATGGATTCCCGCGTGCACTAGATAGTCCCAGAGGAGTTGGGGGTTAGGCGCGCACCTCCTGCAAGTCACGGGAGCCGTGGTGGCACGCCTGCGAGTGAGAGGCTGTGCACTATGAGGCACATGTGGTAAAGAAGGCGGTGAGCCTTGTACTCACGCCTGCCACTTCCACGAAACGCATGACAACGCCACCAAAATCAAATCCCAGGTGCACTAGACCCAGGGGAACGTCGGCAATAGCCGCGCAACTCCGGAAAATCACGGGCGACGGAGTGGCATGCGTGAGAGTGAGAGGCTGTGCAAGAGGAAGGGGTCAGCCTTGTACTCACGCCTGCTACTTCCACGAAACACATCACCACGCGAATAAAATGGATTCCCGCGTGCACTAGATAGTCCCAGGGGAGTTGGGGGCTAGGCGCGCACCTCCTGCAAGTCACGGGAGCCGTGGTGGCACGCCTGCGAGTGAGAGGCTGTGCACTATGAGGCACATGTGCTGAAGAAGGCGGTGAGCCTTGTACTGACGCCTGCCACTTCCACGAAACGCATGACAACGCCACCAAAATCAAATCCCAGGTGCACTAGACCCAGGGGAACGTCGGCAATAGACGCGCAACTCCGGAAAATCACGGGCGACGGAGTGGCATGCGTGAGAGTGAGAGGCTGTGCAAGAGGAAGGGGTCAGCCTTGTACTCACGCCTGCTACTTCCACGAAACACATCACCACGCGGCCAAAACCGATTCCCGGGTGCACTAGATAGTCCCAGGGGAGTTGGAGAGTAGGCGCGCAGCTCCTGCCAAATCACGGGAGCCGTAGTGGCACGCCTGCCAGTGAGAGGCTGTGCAGTGTGAGGCACATGTGCTAAAGAAGGCGGTGACTCTTGTACTTACTCCTGCTACTTCCACCAAACACATCACCACGCGGCTAAAATGGATTCCCGCGTGCACTAGATAGTCCCAGGGGAGTTGGGGGTTAGGCGCGCACCTCCTGCCAGTCACGGGAGCCGTGGTGGCACGCCTGCGAGTGAGAGGCTGTGCACTATGAGGCACATGTGGTAAAAAAGGTGGTGAGCCTTGTACTCACGCCTGCCACTTCCACGAAATGCATGACAACGCCACCAAAATCAAATCCCAGGTGCACTAGACCCAGGGGAACCTCGGCAATAGACGCGCAACTCCGGAAAATCACGGGCGACGGAGTGGCATGCGTGAGAGTGAGAGGCTGTGCAAGAGGAAGGGGTCAGCCTTGTACTCACGCCTGCTACTTCCACGAAACACATTCACCACGCGGCCAAAACGGATTCCCGGGTGCACTAGATAGTCCCAGGGGAGTTGGAGAGTAGGCGCGCAGCTCCTGACAAATCACGGGAGCCGTAGTGGCACGCCTGCCAGTGAGAGGCTGTGCACTGTGAGGCACATGTGCTAAAGAAGGCGGTGACTCTTGTACTTACTCCTGCTACTTCCACCAAACACATCACCACGCGGCTAAAATGGATTCCCGCGTGCACTAGATAGTCCCAGAGGAGTTGGGGGTTAGGCGCGCACCTCCTGCAAGTCACGGGAGCCGTGGTGGCACGCCTGCGAGTGAGAGGCTGTGCACTATGAGGCACATGTGGTAAAGAAGGCGGTGAGCCTTGTACTCACGCCTGCCACTTCCACGAAACGCATGACAACGCCACCAAAATCAAATCCCAGGTGCACTAGACCCAGGGGAACGTCGGCAATAGACGCGCAACTCCGGAAAATCACGGGCGACGGAGTGGCATGCGTGAGAGTGAGAGGCTGTGCAAGAGGAAGGGGTCAGCCTTGTACTCACGCCTGCTACTTCCACGAAACACATCACCACGCGAATAAAATGGATTCCCGCGTGCACTAGATAGTCCCAGGGGAGTTGGGGGCTAGGCGCGCACCTCCTGCAAGTCACGGGAGCCGTGGTGGCACGCCTGCGAGTGAGAGGCTGTGCACTATGAGGCACATGTGCTGAAGAAGGCGGTGAGCCTTGTACTGACGCCTGCCACTTCCACGAAACGCATGACAACGCCACCAAAATCAAATCCCAGGTGCACTAGACCCAGGGGAACGTCGGCAATAGACGCGCAACTCCGGAAAATCACGGGCACGGAGTGGCATGCGTGAGAGTGAGAGGCTGTGCAAGAGGAAGGGGTCAGCCTTGTACTCACGCCTGCTACTTCCACGAAACACATCACCACGCGGCCAAAACCGATTCCCGGGTGCACTAGATAGTCCCAGGGGAGTTGGAGAGTAGGCGCGCAGCTCCTGCCAAATCACGGGAGCCGTAGTGGCACGCCTGCCAGTGAGAGGCTGTGCAGTGTGAGGCACATGTGCTAAAGAAGGCGGTGACTCTTGTACTTACTCCTGCTACTTCCACCAAACACATCACCACGCGGCTAAAATGGATTCCCGCGTGCACTAGATAGTCCCAGGGGAGTTGGGGGTTAGGCGCGCACCTCCTGCCAGTCACGGGAGCCGTGGTGGCACGCCTGCGAGTGAGAGGCTGTGCACTATGAGGCACATGTGGTAAAAAAGGTGGTGAGCCTTGTACTCACGCCTGCCACTTCCACGAAATGCATGACAACGCCACCAAAATCAAATCCCAGGTGCACTAGACCCAGGGGAACCTCGGCAATAGACGCGCAACTCCGGAAAATCACGGGCGACGGAGTGGCATGCGTGAGAGTGAGAGGCTGTGCAAGAGGAAGGGGTCAGCCTTGTACTCACGCCTGCTACTTCCACGAAACACATTCACCACGCGGCCAAAACGGATTCCCGGGTGCACTAGATAGTCCCAGGGGAGTTGGAGAGTAGGCGCGCAGCTCCTGACAAATCACGGGAGCCGTAGTGGCACGCCTGCCAGTGAGAGGCTGTGCACTGTGAGGCACATGTGCTAAAGAAGGCGGTGACTCTTGTACTTACTCCTGCTACTTCCACCAAACACATCACCACGCGGCTAAAATGGATTCCCGCGTGCACTAGATAGTCCCAGAGGAGTTGGGGGTTAGGCGCGCACCTCCTGCAAGTCACGGGAGCCGTGGTGGCACGCCTGCGAGTGAGAGGCTGTGCACTATGAGGCACATGTGGTAAAGAAGGCGGTGAGCCTTGTACTCACGCCTGCCACTTCCACGAAACGCATGACAACGCCACCAAAATCAAATCCCAGGTGCACTAGACCCAGGGGAACGTCGGCAATAGACGCGCAACTCCGGAAAATCACGGGCGACGGAGTGGCATGCGTGAGAGTGAGAGGCTGTGCAAGAGGAAGGGGTCAGCCTTGTACTCACGCCTGCTACTTCCACGAAACACATCACCACGCGAATAAAATGGATTCCCGCGTGCACTAGATAGTCCCAGGGGAGTTGGGGGCTCGGCGCGCACCTCCTGCAAGTCACGGGAGCCGTGGTGGCACGCCTGCGAGTGAGAGGCTGTGCACTATGAGGCACATGTGCTGAAGAAGGCGGTGAGCCTTGTACTGACGCCTGCCACTTCCACGAAACGCATGACAACGCCACCAAAATCAAATCCCAGGTGCACTAGACCCAGGGGAACGTCGGCAATAGACGCGCAACTCCGGAAAATCACGGGCGACGGAGTGGCATGCGTGAGAGTGAGAGGCTGTGCAAGAGGAAGGGGTCAGCCTTGTACTCACGCCTGCTACTTCCACGAAACACATCACCACGCGGCCAAAACCGATTCCCGGGTGCACTAGATAGTCCCAGGGGAGTTGGAGAGTAGGCGCGCAGCTCCTGCCAAATCACGGGAGCCGTAGTGGCACGCCTGCCAGTGAGAGGCTGTGCAGTGTGAGGCACATGTGCTAAAGAAGGCGGTGACTCTTGTACTTACTCCTGCTACTTCCACCAAACACATCACCACGCGGCTAAAATGGATTCCCGCGTGCACTAGATAGTCCCAGGGGAGTTGGGGGTTAGGCGCGCACCTCCTGCCAGTCACGGGAGCCGTGGTGGCACGCCTGCGAGTGAGAGGCTGTGCACTATGAGGCACATGTGGTAAAAAAGGTGGTGAGCCTTGTACTCACGCCTGCCACTTCCACGAAATGCATGACAACGCCACCAAAATCAAATCCCAGGTGCACTAGACCCAGGGGAACCTCGGCAATAGACGCGCAACTCCGGAAAATCACGGGCGACGGAGTGGCATGCGTGAGAGTGAGAGGCTGTGCAAGAGGAAGGGGTCAGCCTTGTACTCACGCCTGCTACTTCCACGAAACACATTCACCACGCGGCCAAATCGGATTCCCGGGTGCACTAGATAGTCCCAGGGGAGTTGGAGAGTAGGCGCGCAGCTCCTGACAAATCACGGGAGCCGTAGTGGCACGCCTGCCAGTGAGAGGCTGTGCACTGTGAGGCACATGTGCTAAAGAAGGCGGTGACTCTTGTACTTACTCCTGCTACTTCCACCAAACACATCACCACGCGGCTAAAATGGATTCCCGCGTGCACTAGATAGTCCCAGAGGAGTTGGGGGTTAGGCGCGCACCTCCTGCAAGTCACGGGAGCCGTGGTGGCACGCCTGCGAGTGAGAGGCTGTGCACTATGAGGCACATGTGGTAAAGAAGGCGGTGAGCCTTGTACTCACGCCTGCCACTTCCACGAAACGCATGACAACGCCACCAAAATCAAATCCCAGGTGCACTAGACCCAGGGGAACGTCGGCAATAGACGCGCAACTCCGGAAAATCACGGGCGACGGAGTGGCATGCGTGAGAGTGAGAGGCTGTGCAAGAGGAAGGGGTCAGCCTTGTACTCACGCCTGCTACTTCCACGAAACACATCACCACGCGAATAAAATGGATTCCCGCGTGCACTAGATAGTCCCAGGGGAGTTGGGGGCTAGGCGCGCACCTCCTGCAAGTCACGGGAGCCGTGGTGGCACGCCTGCGAGTGAGAGGCTGTGCACTATGAGGCACATGTGCTGAAGAAGGCGGTGAGCCTTGTACTGACGCCTGCCACTTCCACGAAACGCATGACAACGCCACCAAAATCAAATCCCAGGTGCACTAGACCCAGGGGAACGTCGGCAATAGACGCGCAACTCCGGAAAATCACGGGCGACGGAGTGGCATGCGTGAGAGTGAGAGGCTGTGCAAGAGGAAGGGGTCAGCCTTGTACTCACGCCTGCTACTTCCACGAAACACATCACCACGCGGCCAAAACCGATTCCCGGGTGCACTAGATAGTCCCAGGGGAGTTGGAGAGTAGGCGCGCAGCTCCTGCCAAATCACGGGAGCCGTAGTGGCACGCCTGCCAGTGAGAGGCTGTGCAGTGTGAGGCACATGTGCTAAAGAAGGCGGTGACTCTTGTACTTACTCCTGCTACTTCCACCAAACACATCACCACGCGGCTAAAATGGATTCCCGCGTGCACTAGATAGTCCCAGGGGAGTTGGGGGTTAGGCGCGCACCTCCTGCCAGTCACGGGAGCCGTGGTGGCACGCCTGCGAGTGAGAGGCTGTGCACTATGAGGCACATGTGGTAAAAAAGGTGGTGAGCCTTGTACTGACGCCTGCCACTTCCACGAAATGCATGACAACGCCACCAAAATCAAATCCCAGGTGCACTAGACCCAGGGGAACCTCGGCAATAGACGCGCAACTCCGGAAAATCACGGGCGACGGAGTGGCATGCGTGAGAGTGAGAGGCTGTGCAAGAGGAAGGGGTCAGCCTTGTACTCACGCCTGCTACTTCCACGAAACACATTCACCACGCGGCCAAAACGGATTCCCGGGTGCACTAGATAGTCCCAGGGGAGTTGGAGAGTAGGCGCGCAGCTCCTGACAAATCACGGGAGCCGTAGTGGCACGCCTGCCAGTGAGAGGTTGTGCACTGTGAGGCACATGTGCTAAAGAAGGCGGTGACTCTTGTACTTACTCCTGCTACTTCCACCAAACACATCACCACGCGGCTAAAATGGATTCCCGCGTGCACTAGATAGTCCCAGAGGAGTTGGGGGTTAGGCGCGCACCTCCTGCAAGTCACGGGAGCCGTGGTGGCACGCCTGCGAGTGAGAGGCTGTGCACTATGAGGCACATGTGGTAAAGAAGGCGGTGAGCCTTGTACTCACGCCTGCCACTTCCACGAAACGCATGACAACGCCACCAAAATCAAATCCCAGGTGCACTAGACCCAGGGGAACGTCGGCAGTAGCCGCGCAACTCCGGAAAATCACGGGCGACGGAGTGGCATGCGTGAGAGTGAGAGGCTGTGCAAGAGGAAGGGGTCAGCCTTGTACTCACGCCTGCTACTTCCACGAAACACATCACCACGCGAATAAAATGGATTCCCGCGTGCACTAGATAGTCCCAGGGGAGTTGGGGGCTAGGCGCGCACCTCCTGCAAGTCACGGGAGCCGTGGTGGCACGCCTGCGAGTGAGAGGCTGTGCACTATGAGGCACATGTGCTGAAGAAGGCGGTGAGCCTTGTACTGACGCCTGCCACTTCCACGAAACGCATGACAACGCCACCAAAATCAAATCCCAGGTGCACTAGACCCAGGGGAACGTCGGCAATAGACGCGCAACTCCGGAAAATCACGGGCGACGGAGTGGCATGCGTGAGAGTGAGAGGCTGTGCAAGAGGAAGGGGTCAGCCTTGTACTCACGCCTGCTACTTCCACGAAACACATCACCACGCGGCCAAAACCGATTCCCGGGTGCACTAGATAGTCCCAGGGGAGTTGGAGAGTAGGCGCGCAGCTCCTGCCAAATCACGGGAGCCGTAGTGGCACGCCTGCCAGTGAGAGGCTGTGCAGTGTGAGGCACATGTGCTAAAGAAGGCGGTGACTCTTGTACTTACTCCTGCTACTTCCACCAAACACATCACCACGCGGCTAAAATGGATTCCCGCGTGCACTAGATAGTCCCAGGGGAGTTGGGGGTTAGGCGCGCACCTCCTGCCAGTCACGGGAGCCGTGGTGGCACGCCTGCGAGTGAGAGGCTGTGCACTATGAGGCACATGTGGTAAAAAAGGTGGTGAGCCTTGTACTCATGCCTGCCACTTCCACGAAATGCATGACAACGCCACCAAAATCAAATCCCAGGTGCACTAGACCCAGGGGAACCTCGGCAATAGACGCGCAACTCCGGAAAATCACGGGCGACGGAGTGGCATGCGTGAGAGTGAGAGGCTGTGCAAGAGGAAGGGGTCAGCCTTGTACTCACGCCTGCTACTTCCACGAAACACATTCACCACGCGGCCAAAACGGATTCCCGGGTGCACTAGATAGTCCCAGGGGAGTTGGAGAGTAGGCGCGCAGCTCCTGACAAATCACGGGAGCCGTAGTGGCACGCCTGCCAGTGAGAGGCTGTGCACTGTGAGGCACATGTGCTAAAGAAGGCGGTGACTCTTGTACTTACTCCTGCTACTTCCACCAAACACATCACCACGCGGCTAAAATGGATTCCCGCGTGCACTAGATAGTCCCAGAGGAGTTGGGGGTTAGGCGCGCACCTCCTGCAAGTCACGGGAGCCGTGGTGGCACGCCTGCGAGTGAGAGGCTGTGCACTATGAGGCACATGTGGTAAAGAAGGCGGTGAGCCTTGTACTGACGCCTGCCACTTCCACGAAACGCATGACAACGCCACCAAAATCAAATCCCAGGTGCACTAGACCCAGGGGAACGTCGGCAATAGACGCGCAACTCCGGAAAATCACGGGCGACGGAGTGGCATGCGTGAGAGTGAGAGGCTGTGCAAGAGGAAGGGGTCAGCCTTGTACTCACGCCTGCTACTTCCACGAAACACATCACCACGCGAATAAAATGGATTCCCGCGTGCACTAGATAGTCCCAGGGGAGTTGGGGGCTAGGCGCGCACCTCCTGCAAGTCACGGGAGCCGTGGTGGCACGCCTGCGAGTGAGAGGCTGTGCATTATGAGGCACATGTGCTGAAGAAGGCGGTGAGCCTTGTACTGACGCCTGCCACTTCCACGAAACGCATGACAACGCCACCAAAATCAAATCCCAGGTGCACTAGACCCAGGGGAACGTCGGCAATAGACGCGCAACTCCGGAAAATCACGGGCGACGGAGTGGCATGCGTGAGAGTGAGAGGCTGTGCAAGAGGAAGGGGTCAGCCTTGTACTCACGCCTGCTACTTCCACGAAACACATCACCACGCGGCCAAAACCGATTCCCGGGTGCACTAGATAGTCCCAGGGGAGTTGGAGAGTAGGCGCGCAGCTCCTGCCAAATCACGGGAGCCGTAGTGGCACGCCTGCCAGTGAGAGGCTGTGCAGTGTGAGGCACATGTGCTAAAGAAGGCGGTGACTCTTGTACTTACTCCTGCTACTTCCACCAAACACATCACCACGCGGCTAAAATGGATTCCCGCGTGCACTAGATAGTCCCAGGGGAGTTGGGGGTTAGGCGCGCACCTCCTGCCAGTCACGGGAGCCGTGGTGGCACGCCTGCGAGTGAGAGGCTGTGCACTATGAGGCACATGTGGTAAAAAAGGTGGTGAGCCTTGTACTCACGCCTGCCACTTCCACGAAATGCATGACAACGCCACCAAAATCAAATCCCAGGTGCACTAGACCCAGGGGAACCTCGGCAATAGACGCGCAACTCCGGAAAATCACGGGCGACGGAGTGGCATGCGTGAGAGTGAGAGGCTGTGCAAGAGGAAGGGGTCAGCCTTGTACTCACGCCTGCTACTTCCACGAAACACATTCACCACGCGGCCAAAACGGATTCCCGGGTGCACTAGATAGTCCCAGGGGAGTTGGAGAGTAGGCGCGCAGCTCCTGACAAATCACGGGAGCCGTAGTGGCACGCCTGCCAGTGAGAGGCTGTGCACTGTGAGGCACATGTGCTAAAGAAGGCGGTGACTCTTGTACTTACTCCTGCTACTTCCACCAAACACATCACCACGCGGCTAAAATGGATTCCCGCGTGCACTAGATAGTCCCAGAGGAGTTGGGGGTTAGGCGCGCACCTCCTGCAAGTCACGGGAGCCGTGGTGGCACGCCTGCGAGTGAGAGGCTGTGCACTATGAGGCACATGTGGTAAAGAAGGCGGTGAGCCTTGTACTCACGCCTGCCACTTCCACGAAACGCATGACAACGCCACCAAAATCAAATCCCAGGTGCACTAGACCCAGGGGAACGTCGGCAATAGACGCGCAACTCCGGAAAATCACGGGCGACGGAGTGGCATGCGTGAGAGTGAGAGGCTGTGCAAGAGGAAGGGGTCAGCCTTGTACTCACGCCTGCTACTTCCACGAAACACATCACCACGCGAATAAAATGGATTCCCGCGTGCACTAGATAGTCCCAGGGGAGTTGGGGGCTAGGCGCGCACCTCCTGCAAGTCACGGGAGCCGTGGTGGCACGCCTGCGAGTGAGAGGCTGTGCACTATGAGGCACATGTGCTGAAGAAGGCGGTGAGCCTTGTACTGACGCCTGCCACTTCCACGAAACGCATGACAACGCCACCAAAATCAAATCCCAGGTGCACTAGACCCAGGGGAACGTCGGCAATAGACGCGCAACTCCGGAAAATCACGGGCGACGGAGTGGCATGCGTGAGAGTGAGAGGCTGTGCAAGAGGAAGGGGTCAGCCTTGTACTCACGCCTGCTACTTCCACGAAACACATCACCACGCGGCCAAAACCGATTCCCGGGTGCACTAGATAGTCCCAGGGGAGTTGGAGAGTAGGCGCGCAGCTCCTGCCAAATCACGGGAGCCGTAGTGGCACGCCTGCCAGTGAGAGGCTGTGCAGTGTGAGGCACATGTGCTAAAGAAGGCGGTGACTCTTGTACTTACTCCTGCTACTTCCACCAAACACATCACCACGCGGCTAAAATGGATTCCCGCGTGCACTAGATAGTCCCAGGGGAGTTGGGGGTTAGGCGCGCACCTCCTGCCAGTCACGGGAGCCGTGGTGGCACGCCTGCGAGTGAGAGGCTGTGCACTATGAGGCACATGTGGTAAAAAAGGTGGTGAGCCTTGTACTCACGCCTGCCACTTCCACGAAATGCATGACAACGCCACCAAAATCAAATCCCAGGTGCACTAGACCCAGGGGAACCTCGGCAATAGACGCGCAACTCCGGAAAATCACGGGCGACGGAGTGGCATGCGTGAGAGTGAGAGGCTGTGCAAGAGGAAGGGGTCAGCCTTGTACTCACGCCTGCTACTTCCACGAAACACATTCACCACTCGGCCAAATCGGATTCCCGGGTGCACTAGATAGTCCCAGGGGAGTTGGAGAGTAGGCGCGCAGCTCCTGACAAATCACGGGAGCCGTAGTGGCACGCCTGCCAGTGAGAGGCTGTGCACTGTGAGGCACATGTGCTAAAGAAGGCGGTGACTCTTGTACTTACTCCTGCTACTTCCACCAAACACATCACCACGCGGCTAAAATGGATTCCCGCGTGCACTAGATAGTCCCAGAGGAGTTGGGGGTTAGGCGCGCACCTCCTGCAAGTCACGGGAGCCGTGGTGGCACGCCTGCGAGTGAGAGGCTGTGCACTATGAGGCACATGTGGTAAAGAAGGCGGTGAGCCTTGTACTCACGCCTGCCACTTCCACGAAACGCATGACAACGCCACCAAAATCAAATCCCAGGTGCACTAGACCCAGGGGAACGTCGGCAATAGACGCGCAACTCCGGAAAATCACGGGCGACGGAGTGGCATGCGTGAGAGTGAGAGGCTGTGCAAGAGGAAGGGGTCAGCCTTGTACTCACGCCTGCTACTTCCACGAAACACATCACCACGCGAATAAAATGGATTCCCGCGTGCACTAGATAGTCCCAGGGGAGTTGGGGGCTAGGCGCGCACCTCCTGCAAGTCACGGGAGCCGTGGTGGCACGCCTGCGAGTGAGAGGCTGTGCACTATGAGGCACATGTGCTGAAGAAGGCGGTGAGCCTTGTACTGACGCCTGCCACTTCCACGAAACGCATGACAACGCCACCAAAATCAAATCCCAGGTGCACTAGACCCAGGGGAACGTCGGCAATAGACGCGCAACTCCGGAAAATCACGGGCGACGGAGTGGCATGCGTGAGAGTGAGAGGCTGTGCAAGAGGAAGGGGTCAGCCTTGTACTCACGCCTGCTACTTCCACGAAACACATCACCACGCGGCCAAAACCGATTCCCGGGTGCACTAGATAGTCCCAGGGGAGTTGGAGAGTAGGCGCGCAGCTCCTGCCAAATCACGGGAGCCGTAGTGGCACGCCTGCCAGTGAGAGGCTGTGCAGTGTGAGGCACATGTGCTAAAGAAGGCGGTGACTCTTGTACTTACTCCTGCTACTTCCACCAAACACATCACCACGCGGCTAAAATGGATTCCCGCGTGCACTAGATAGTCCCAGGGGAGTTGGGGGTTAGGCGCGCACCTCCTGCCAGTCACGGGAGCCGTGGTGGCACGCCTGCGAGTGAGAGGCTGTGCACTATGAGGCACATGTGGTAAAAAAGGTGGTGAGCCTTGTACTCACGCCTGCCACTTCCACGAAATGCATGACAACGCCACCAAAATCAAATCCCAGGTGCACTAGACCCAGGGGAACCTCGGCAATAGACGCGCAACTCCGGAAAATCACGGGCGACGGAGTGGCATGCGTGAGAGTGAGAGGCTGTGCAAGAGGAAGGGGTCAGCCTTGTACTCACGCCTGCTACTTCCACGAAACACATTCACCACGCGGCCAAATCGGATTCCCGGGTGCACTAGATAGTCCCAGGGGAGTTGGAGAGTAGGCGCGCAGCTCCTGACAAATCACGGGAGCCGTAGTGGCACGCCTGCCAGTGAGAGGCTGTGCACTGTGAGGCACATGTGCTAAAGAAGGCGGTGACTCTTGTACTTACTCCTGCTACTTCCACCAAACACATCACCACGCGGCTAAAATGGATTCCCGCGTGCACTAGATAGTCCCAGAGGAGTTGGGGGTTAGGCGCGCACCTCCTGCAAGTCACGGGAGCCGTGGTGGCACGCCTGCGAGTGAGAGGCTGTGCACTATGAGGCACATGTGGTAAAGAAGGCGGTGAGCCTTGTACTCACGCCTGCCACTTCCACGAAACGCATGACAACGCCACCAAAATCAAATCCCAGGTGCACTAGACCCAGGGGAACGTCGGCAATAGACGCGCAACTCCGGAAAATCACGGGCGACGGAGTGGCATGCGTGAGAGTGAGAGGCTGTGCAAGAGGAAGGGGTCAGCCTTGTACTCACGCCTGCTACTTCCACGAAACACATCACCACGCGAATAAAATGGATTCCCGCGTGCACTAGATAGTCCCAGGGGAGTTGGGGGCTAGGCGCGCACCTCCTGCAAGTCACGGGAGCCGTGGTGGCACGCCTGCGAGTGAGAGGCTGTGCACTATGAGGCACATGTGCTGAAGAAGGCGGTGAGCCTTGTACTGACGCCTGCCACTTCCACGAAACGCATGACAACGCCACCAAAATCAAATCCCAGGTGCACTAGACCCAGGGGAACGTCGGCAATAGACGCGCAACTCCGGAAAATCACGGGCGACGGAGTGGCATGCGTGAGAGTGAGAGGCTGTGCAAGAGGAAGGGGTCAGCCTTGTACTCACGCCTGCTACTTCCACGAAACACATCACCACGCGGCCAAAACCGATTCCCGGGTGCACTAGATAGTCCCAGGGGAGTTGGAGAGTAGGCGCGCAGCTCCTGCCAAATCACGGGAGCCGTAGTGGCACGCCTGCCAGTGAGAGGCTGTGCAGTGTGAGGCACATGTGCTAAAGAAGGCGGTGACTCTTGTACTTACTCCTGCTACTTCCACCAAACACATCACCACGCGGCTAAAATGGATTCCCGCGTGCACTAGATAGTCCCAGGGGAGTTGGGGGTTAGGCGCGCACCTCCTGCCAGTCACGGGAGCCGTGGTGGCACGCCTGCGAGTGAGAGGCTGTGCACTATGAGGCACATGTGGTAAAAAAGGTGGTGAGCCTTGTACTCACGCCTGCCACTTCCACGAAATGCATGACAACGCCACCAAAATCAAATCCCAGGTGCACTAGACCCAGGGGAACCTCGGCAATAGACGCGCAACTCCGGAAAATCACGGGCGACGGAGTGGCATGCGTGAGAGTGAGAGGCTGTGCAAGAGGAAGGGGTCAGCCTTGTACTCACGCCTGCTACTTCCACGAAACACATTCACCACGCGGCCAAAACGGATTCCCGGGTGCACTAGATAGTCCCAGGGGAGTTGGAGAGTAGGCGCGCAGCTCCTGACAAATCACGGGAGCCGTAGTGGCACGCCTGCCAGTGAGAGGCTGTGCACTGTGAGGCACATGTGCTAAAGAAGGCGGTGACTCTTGTACTTACTCCTGCTACTTCCACCAAACACATCACCACGCGGCTAAAATGGATTCCCGCGTGCACTAGATAGTCCCAGAGGAGTTGGGGGTTAGGCGCGCACCTCCTGCAAGTCACGGGAGCCGTGGTGGCACGCCTGCGAGTGAGAGGCTGTGCACTATGAGGCACATGTGGTAAAGAAGGCGGTGAGCCTTGTACTCACGCCTGCCACTTCCACGAAACGCATGACAACGCCACCAAAATCAAATCCCAGGTGCACTAGACCCAGGGGAACGTCGGCAATAGACGCGCAACTCCGGAAAATCACGGGCGACGGAGTGGCATGCGTGAGAGTGAGAGGCTGTGCAAGAGGAAGGGGTCAGCCTTGTACTCACGCCTGCTACTTCCACGAAACACATCACCACGCGAATAAAATGGATTCCCGCGTGCACTAGATAGTCCCAGGGGAGTTGGGGGCTAGGCGCGCACCTCCTGCAAGTCACGGGAGCCGTGGTGGCACGCCTGCGAGTGAGAGGCTGTGCACTATGAGGCACATGTGCTGAAGAAGGCGGTGAGCCTTGTACTGACGCCTGCCACTTCCACGAAACGCATGACAACGCCACCAAAATCAAATCCCAGGTGCACTAGACCCAGGGGAACGTCGGCAATAGACGCGCAACTCCGGAAAATCACGGGCGACGGAGTGGCATGCGTGAGAGTGAGAGGCTGTGCAAGAGGAAGGGGTCAGCCTTGTACTCACGCCTGCTACTTCCACGAAACACATCACCACGCGGCCAAAACCGATTCCCGGGTGCACTAGATAGTCCCAGGGGAGTTGGAGAGTAGGCGCGCAGCTCCTGCCAAATCACGGGAGCCGTAGTGGCACGCCTGCCAGTGAGAGGCTGTGCAGTGTGAGGCACATGTGCTAAAGAAGGCGGTGACTCTTGTACTTACTCCTGCTACTTCCACCAAACACATCACCACGCGGCTAAAATGGATTCCCGCGTGCACTAGATAGTCCCAGGGGAGTTGGGGGTTAGGCGCGCACCTCCTGCCAGTCACGGGAGCCGTGGTGGCACGCCTGCGAGTGAGAGGCTGTGCACTATGAGGCACATGTGGTAAAAAAGGTGGTGAGCCTTGTACTCACGCCTGCCACTTCCACGAAATGCATGACAACGCCACCAAAATCAAATCCCAGGTGCACTAGACCCAGGGGAACCTCGGCAATAGACGCGCAACTCCGGAAAATCACGGGCGACGGAGTGGCATGCGTGAGAGTGAGAGGCTGTGCAAGAGGAAGGGGTCAGCCTTGTACTCACGCCTGCTACTTCCACGAAACACATTCACCACTCGGCCAAATCGGATTCCCGGGTGCACTAGATAGTCCCAGGGGAGTTGGAGAGTAGGCGCGCAGCTCCTGACAAATCACGGGAGCCGTAGTGGCACGCCTGCCAGTGAGAGGCTGTGCACTGTGAGGCACATGTGCTAAAGAAGGCGGTGACTCTTGTACTTACTCCTGCTACTTCCACCAAACACATCACCACGCGGCTAAAATGGATTCCCGCGTGCACTAGATAGTCCCAGAGGAGTTGGGGGTTAGGCGCGCACCTCCTGCAAGTCACGGGAGCCGTGGTGGCACGCCTGCGAGTGAGAGGCTGTGCACTATGAGGCACATGTGGTAAAGAAGGCGGTGAGCCTTGTACTCACGCCTGCCACTTCCACGAAACGCATGACAACGCCACCAAAATCAAATCCCAGGTGCACTAGACCCAGGGGAACGTCGGCAATAGACGCGCAACTCCGGAAAATCACGGGCGACGGAGTGGCATGCGTGAGAGTGAGAGGCTGTGCAAGAGGAAGGGGTCAGCCTTGTACTCACGCCTGCTACTTCCACGAAACACATCACCACGCGAATAAAATGGATTCCCGCGTGCACTAGATAGTCCCAGGGGAGTTGGGGGCTAGGCGCGCACCTCCTGCAAGTCACGGGAGCCGTGGTGGCACGCCTGCGAGTGAGAGGCTGTGCACTATGAGGCACATGTGCTGAAGAAGGCGGTGAGCCTTGTACTGACGCCTGCCACTTCCACGAAACGCATGACAACGCCACCAAAATCAAATCCCAGGTGCACTAGACCCAGGGGAACGTCGGCAATAGACGCGCAACTCCGGAAAATCACGGGCGACGGAGTGGCATGCGTGAGAGTGAGAGGCTGTGCAAGAGGAAGGGGTCAGCCTTGTACTCACGCCTGCTACTTCCACGAAACACATCACCACGCGGCCAAAACCGATTCCCGGGTGCACTAGATAGTCCCAGGGGAGTTGGAGAGTAGGCGCGCAGCTCCTGCCAAATCACGGGAGCCGTAGTGGCACGCCTGCCAGTGAGAGGCTGTGCAGTGTGAGGCACATGTGCTAAAGAAGGCGGTGACTCTTGTACTTACTCCTGCTACTTCCACCAAACACATCACCACGCGGCTAAAATGGATTCCCGCGTGCACTAGATAGTCCCAGGGGAGTTGGGGGTTAGGCGCGCACCTCCTGCCAGTCACGGGAGCCGTGGTGGCACGCCTGCGAGTGAGAGGCTGTGCACTATGAGGCACATGTGGTAAAAAAGGTGGTGAGCCTTGTACTCACGCCTGCCACTTCCACGAAATGCATGACAACGCCACCAAAATCAAATCCCAGGTGCACTAGACCCAGGGGAACCTCGGCAATAGACGCGCAACTCCGGAAAATCACGGGCGACGGAGTGGCATGCGTGAGAGTGAGAGGCTGTGCAAGAGGAAGGGGTCAGCCTTGTACTCACGCCTGCTACTTCCACGAAACACATTCACCACGCGGCCAAAACGGATTCCCGGGTGCACTAGATAGTCCCAGGGGAGTTGGAGAGTAGGCGCGCAGCTCCTGACAAATCACGGGAGCCGTAGTGGCACGCCTGCCAGTGAGAGGCTGTGCACTGTGAGGCACATGTGCTAAAGAAGGCGGTGACTCTTGTACTTACTCCTGCTACTTCCACCAAACACATCACCACGCGGCTAAAATGGATTCCCGCGTGCACTAGATAGTCCCAGAGGAGTTGGGGGTTAGGCGCGCACCTCCTGCAAGTCACGGGAGCCGTGGTGGCACGCCTGCGAGTGAGAGGCTGTGCACTATGAGGCACATGTGGTAAAGAAGGCGGTGAGCCTTGTACTCACGCCTGCCACTTCCACGAAACGCATGACAACGCCACCAAAATCAAATCCCAGGTGCACTAGACCCAGGGGAACGTCGGCAATAGACGCGCAACTCCGGAAAATCACGGGCGACGGAGTGGCATGCGTGAGAGTGAGAGGCTGTGCAAGAGGAAGGGGTCAGCCTTGTACTCACGCCTGCTACTTCCACGAAACACATCACCACGCGAATAAAATGGATTCCCGCGTGCACTAGATAGTCCCAGGGGAGTTGGGGGCTAGGCGCGCACCTCCTGCAAGTCACGGGAGCCGTGGTGGCACGCCTGCGAGTGAGAGGCTGTGCACTATGAGGCACATGTGCTGAAGAAGGCGGTGAGCCTTGTACTGACGCCTGCCACTTCCACGAAACGCATGACAACGCCACCAAAATCAAATCCCAGGTGCACTAGACCCAGGGGAACGTCGGCAATAGACGCGCAACTCCGGAAAATCACGGGCGACGGAGTGGCATGCGTGAGAGTGAGAGGCTGTGCAAGAGGAAGGGGTCAGCCTTGTACTCACGCCTGCTACTTCCACGAAACACATCACCACGCGGCCAAAACCGATTCCCGGGTGCACTAGATAGTCCCAGGGGAGTTGGAGAGTAGGCGCGCAGCTCCTGCCAAATCACGGGAGCCGTAGTGGCACGCCTGCCAGTGAGAGGCTGTGCAGTGTGAGGCACATGTGCTAAAGAAGGCGGTGACTCTTGTACTTACTCCTGCTACTTCCACCAAACACATCACCACGCGGCTAAAATGGATTCCCGCGTGCACTAGATAGTCCCAGGGGAGTTGGGGGTTAGGCGCGCACCTCCTGCCAGTCACGGGAGCCGTGGTGGCACGCCTGCGAGTGAGAGGCTGTGCACTATGAGGCACATGTGGTAAAAAAGGTGGTGAGCCTTGTACTCACGCCTGCCACTTCCACGAAATGCATGACAACGCCACCAAAATCAAATCCCAGGTGCACTAGACCCAGGGGAACCTCGGCAATAGACGCGCAACTCCGGAAAATCACGGGCGACGGAGTGGCATGCGTGAGAGTGAGAGGCTGTGCAAGAGGAAGGGGTCAGCCTTGTACTCACGCCTGCTACTTCCACGAAACACATTCACCACGCGGCCAAAACGGATTCCCGGGTGCACTAGATAGTCCCAGGGGAGTTGGAGAGTAGGCGCGCAGCTCCTGACAAATCACGGGAGCCGTAGTGGCACGCCTGCCAGTGAGAGGCTGTGCACTGTGAGGCACATGTGCTAAAGAAGGCGGTGACTCTTGTACTTACTCCTGCTACTTCCACCAAACACATCACCACGCGGCTAAAATGGATTCCCGCGTGCACTAGATAGTCCCAGAGGAGTTGGGGGTTAGGCGCGCACCTCCTGCAAGTCACGGGAGCCGTGGTGGCACGCCTGCGAGTGAGAGGCTGTGCACTATGAGGCACATGTGGTAAAGAAGGCGGTGAGCCTTGTACTCACGCCTGCCACTTCCACGAAACGCATGACAACGCCACCAAAATCAAATCCCAGGTGCACTAGACCCAGGGGAACGTCGGCAATAGACGCGCAACTCCGGAAAATCACGGGCGACGGAGTGGCATGCGTGAGAGTGAGAGGCTGTGCAAGAGGAAGGGGTCAGCCTTGTACTCACGCCTGCTACTTCCACGAAACACATCACCACGCGAATAAAATGGATTCCCGCGTGCACTAGATAGTCCCAGGGGAGTTGGGGGCTAGGCGCGCACCTCCTGCAAGTCACGGGAGCCGTGGTGGCACGCCTGCGAGTGAGAGGCTGTGCACTATGAGGCACATGTGCTGAAGAAGGCGGTGAGCCTTGTACTGACGCCTGCCACTTCCACGAAACGCATGACAACGCCACCAAAATCAAATCCCAGGTGCACTAGACCCAGGGGAACGTCGGCAATAGACGCGCAACTCCGGAAAATCACGGGCGACGGAGTGGCATGCGTGAGAGTGAGAGGCTGTGCAAGAGGAAGGGGTCAGCCTTGTACTCACGCCTGCTACTTCCACGAAACACATCACCACGCGGCCAAAACCGATTCCCGGGTGCACTAGATAGTCCCAGGGGAGTTGGAGAGTAGGCGCGCAGCTCCTGCCAAATCACGGGAGCCGTAGTGGCACGCCTGCCAGTGAGAGGCTGTGCAGTGTGAGGCACATGTGCTAAAGAAGGCGGTGACTCTTGTACTTACTCCTGCTACTTCCACCAAACACATCACCACGCGGCTAAAATGGATTCCCGCGTGCACTAGATAGTCCCAGGGGAGTTGGGGGTTAGGCGCGCACCTCCTGCCAGTCACGGGAGCCGTGGTGGCACGCCTGCGAGTGAGAGGCTGTGCACTATGAGGCACATGTGGTAAAAAAGGTGGTGAGCCTTGTACTCACGCCTGCCACTTCCACGAAATGCATGACAACGCCACCAAAATCAAATCCCAGGTGCACTAGACCCAGGGGAACCTCGGCAATAGACGCGCAACTCCGGAAAATCACGGGCGACGGAGTGGCATGCGTTAGAGTGAGAGGCTGTGCAAGAGGAAGGGGTCAGCCTTGTACTCACGCCTGCTACTTCCACGAAACACATTCACCACGCGGCCAAAACGGATTCCCGGGTGCACTAGATAGTCCCAGGGGAGTTGGAGAGTAGGCGCGCAGCTCCTGACAAATCACGGGAGCCGTAGTGGCACGCCTGCCAGTGAGAGGCTGTGCACTGTGAGGCACATGTGCTAAAGAAGGCGGTGACTCTTGTACTTACTCCTGCTACTTCCACCAAACACATCACCACGCGGCTAAAATGGATTCCCGCGTGCACTAGATAGTCCCAGAGGAGTTGGGGGTTAGGCGCGCACCTCCTGCAAGTCACGGGAGCCGTGGTGGCACGCCTGCGAGTGAGAGGCTGTGCACTATGAGGCACATGTGGTAAAGAAGGCGGTGAGCCTTGTACTCACGCCTGCCACTTCCACGAAACGCATGACAACGCCACCAAAATCAAATCCCAGGTGCACTAGACCCAGGGGAACGTCGGCAATAGACGCGCAACTCCGGAAAATCACGGGCGACGGAGTGGCATGCGTGAGAGTGAGAGGCTGTGCAAGAGGAAGGGGTCAGCCTTGTACTCACGCCTGCTACTTCCACGAAACACATCACCACGCGAATAAAATGGATTCCCGCGTGCACTAGATAGTCCCAGGGGAGTTGGGGGCTAGGCGCGCACCTCCTGCAAGTCACGGGAGCCGTGGTGGCACGCCTGCGAGTGAGAGGCTGTGCACTATGAGGCACATGTGCTGAAGAAGGCGGTGAGCCTTGTACTGACGCCTGCCACTTCCACGAAACGCATGACAACGCCACCAAAATCAAATCCCAGGTGCACTAGACCCAGGGGAACGTCGGCAATAGACGCGCAACTCCGGAAAATCACGGGCGACGGAGTGGCATGCGTGAGAGTGAGAGGCTGTGCAAGAGGAAGGGGTCAGCCTTGTACTCACGCCTGCTACTTCCACGAAACACATCACCACGCGGCCAAAACCGATTCCCGGGTGCACTAGATAGTCCCAGGGGAGTTGGAGAGTAGGCGCGCAGCTCCTGCCAAATCACGGGAGCCGTAGTGGCACGCCTGCCAGTGAGAGGCTGTGCAGTGTGAGGCACATGTGCTAAAGAAGGCGGTGACTCTTGTACTTACTCCTGCTACTTCCACCAAACACATCACCACGCGGCTAAAATGGATTCCCGCGTGCACTAGATAGTCCCAGGGGAGTTGGGGGTTAGGCGCGCACCTCCTGCCAGTCACGGGAGCCGTGGTGGCACGCCTGCGAGTGAGAGGCTGTGCACTATGAGGCACATGTGGTAAAAAAGGTGGTGAGCCTTGTACTCACGCCTGCCACTTCCACGAAATGCATGACAACGCCACCAAAATCAAATCCCAGGTGCACTAGACCCAGGGGAACCTCGGCAATAGACGCGCAACTCCGGAAAATCACGGGCGACGGAGTGGCATGCGTGAGAGTGAGAGGCTGTGCAAGAGGAAGGGGTCAGCCTTGTACTCACGCCTGCTACTTCCACGAAACACATTCACCACGCGGCCAAAACGGATTCCCGGGTGCACTAGATAGTCCCAGGGGAGTTGGAGAGTAGGCGCGCAGCTCCTGACAAATCACGGGAGCCGTAGTGGCACGCCTGCCAGTGAGAGGCTGTGCACTGTGAGGCACATGTGCTAAAGAAGGCGGTGACTCTTGTACTTACTCCTGCTACTTCCACCAAACACATCACCACGCGGCTAAAATGGATTCCCGCGTGCACTAGATAGTCCCAGAGGAGTTGGGGGTTAGGCGCGCACCTCCTGCAAGTCACGGGAGCCGTGGTGGCACGCCTGCGAGTGAGAGGCTGTGCACTATGAGGCACATGTGGTAAAGAAGGCGGTGAGCCTTGTACTCACGCCTGCCACTTCCACGAAACGCATGACAACGCCACCAAAATCAAATCCCAGGTGCACTAGACCCAGGGGAACGTCGGCAATAGACGCGCAACTCCGGAAAATCACGGGCGACGGAGTGGCATGCGTGAGAGTGAGAGGCTGTGCAAGAGGAAGGGGTCAGCCTTGTACTCACGCCTGCTACTTCCACGAAACACATCACCACGCGAATAAAATGGATTCCCGCGTGCACTAGATAGTCCCAGGGGAGTTGGGGGCTAGGCGCGCACCTCCTGCAAGTCACGGGAGCCGTGGTGGCACGCCTGCGAGTGAGAGGCTGTGCACTATGAGGCACATGTGCTGAAGAAGGCGGTGAGCCTTGTACTGACGCCTGCCACTTCCACGAAACGCATGACAACGCCACCAAAATCAAATCCCAGGTGCACTAGACCCAGGGGAACGTCGGCAATAGACGCGCAACTCCGGAAAATCACGGGCGACGGAGTGGCATGCGTGAGAGTGAGAGGCTGTGCAAGAGGAAGGGGTCAGCCTTGTACTCACGCCTGCTACTTCCACGAAACACATCACCACGCGGCCAAAACCGATTCCCGGGTGCACTAGATAGTCCCAGGGGAGTTGGAGAGTAGGCGCGCAGCTCCTGCCAAATCACGGGAGCCGTAGTGGCACGCCTGCCAGTGAGAGGCTGTGCAGTGTGAGGCACATGTGCTAAAGAAGGCGGTGACTCTTGTACTTACTCCTGCTACTTCCACCAAACACATCACCACGCGGCTAAAATGGATTCCCGCGTGCACTAGATAGTCCCAGGGGAGTTGGGGGTTAGGCGCGCACCTCCTGCCAGTCACGGGAGCCGTGGTGGCACGCCTGCGAGTGAGAGGCTGTGCACTATGAGGCACATGTGGTAAAAAAGGTGGTGAGCCTTGTACTCACGCCTGCCACTTCCACGAAATGCATGACAACGCCACCAAAATCAAATCCCAGGTGCACTAGACCCAGGGGAACCTCGGCAATAGACGCGCAACTCCGGAAAATCACGGGCGACGGAGTGGCATGCGTGAGAGTGAGAGGCTGTGCAAGAGGAAGGGGTCAGCCTTGTACTCACGCCTGCTACTTCCACGAAACACATTCACCACGCGGCCAAATCGGATTCCCGGGTGCACTAGATAGTCCCAGGGGAGTTGGAGAGTAGGCGCGCAGCTCCTGACAAATCACGGGAGCCGTAGTGGCACGCCTGCCAGTGAGAGGCTGTGCACTGTGAGGCACATGTGCTAAAGAAGGCGGTGACTCTTGTACTTACTCCTGCTACTTCCACCAAACACATCACCACGCGGCTAAAATGGATTCCCGCGTGCACTAGATAGTCCCAGAGGAGTTGGGGGTTAGGCGCGCACCTCCTGCAAGTCACGGGAGCCGTGGTGGCACGCCTGCGAGTGAGAGGCTGTGCACTATGAGGCACATGTGGTAAAGAAGGCGGTGAGCCTTGTACTCACGCCTGCCACTTCCACGAAACGCATGACAACGCCACCAAAATCAAATCCCAGGTGCACTAGACCCAGGGGAACGTCGGCAATAGACGCGCAACTCCGGAAAATCACGGGCGACGGAGTGGCATGCGTGAGAGTGAGAGGCTGTGCAAGAGGAAGGGGTCAGCCTTGTACTCACGCCTGCTACTTCCACGAAACACATCACCACGCGAATAAAATGGATTCCCGCGTGCACTAGATAGTCCCAGGGGAGTTGGGGGCTAGGCGCGCACCTCCTGCAAGTCACGGGAGCCGTGGTGGCACGCCTGCGAGTGAGAGGCTGTGCACTATGAGGCACATGTGCTGAAGAAGGCGGTGAGCCTTGTACTGACGCCTGCCACTTCCACGAAACGCATGACAACGCCACCAAAATCAAATCCCAGGTGCACTAGACCCAGGGGAACGTCGGCAATAGACGCGCAACTCCGGAAAATCACGGGCGACGGAGTGGCATGCGTGAGAGTGAGAGGCTGTGCAAGAGGAAGGGGTCAGCCTTGTACTCACGCCTGCTACTTCCACGAAACACATCACCACGCGGCCAAAACCGATTCCCGGGTGCACTAGATAGTCCCAGGGGAGTTGGAGAGTAGGCGCGCAGCTCCTGCCAAATCACGGGAGCCGTAGTGGCACGCCTGCCAGTGAGAGGCTGTGCAGTGTGAGGCACATGTGCTAAAGAAGGCGGTGACTCTTGTACTTACTCCTGCTACTTCCACCAAACACATCACCACGCGGCTAAAATGGATTCCCGCGTGCACTAGATAGTCCCAGGGGAGTTGGGGGTTAGGCGCGCACCTCCTGCCAGTCACGGGAGCCGTGGTGGCACGCCTGCGAGTGAGAGGCTGTGCACTATGAGGCACATGTGGTAAAAAAGGTGGTGAGCCTTGTACTCACGCCTGCCACTTCCACGAAATGCATGACAACGCCACCAAAATCAAATCCCAGGTGCACTAGACCCAGGGGAACCTCGGCAATAGACGCGCAACTCCGGAAAATCACGGGCGACGGAGTGGCATGCGTGAGAGTGAGAGGCTGTGCAAGAGGAAGGGGTCAGCCTTGTACTCACGCCTGCTACTTCCACGAAACACATTCACCACGCGGCCAAAACGGATTCCCGGGTGCACTAGATAGTCCCAGGGGAGTTGGAGAGTAGGCGCGCAGCTCCTGACAAATCACGGGAGCCGTAGTGGCACGCCTGCCAGTGAGAGGCTGTGCACTGTGAGGCACATGTGCTAAAGAAGGCGGTGACTCTTGTACTTACTCCTGCTACTTCCACCAAACACATCACCACGCGGCTAAAATGGATTCCCGCGTGCACTAGATAGTCCCAGAGGAGTTGGGGGTTAGGCGCGCACCTCCTGCAAGTCACGGGAGCCGTGGTGGCACGCCTGCGAGTGAGAGGCTGTGCACTATGAGGCACATGTGGTAAAGAAGGCGGTGAGCCTTGTACTCACGCCTGCCACTTCCACGAAACGCATGACAACGCCACCAAAATCAAATCCCAGGTGCACTAGACCCAGGGGAACGTCGGCAATAGACGCGCAACTCCGGAAAATCACGGGCGACGGAGTGGCATGCGTGAGAGTGAGAGGCTGTGCAAGAGGAAGGGGTCAGCCTTGTACTCACGCCTGCTACTTCCACGAAACACATCACCACGCGAATAAAATGGATTCCCGCGTGCACTAGATAGTCCCAGGGGAGTTGGGGGCTAGGCGCGCACCTCCTGCAAGTCACGGGAGCCGTGGTGGCACGCCTGCGAGTGAGAGGCTGTGCACTATGAGGCACATGTGCTGAAGAAGGCGGTGAGCCTTGTACTGACGCCTGCCACTTCCACGAAACGCATGACAACGCCACCAAAATCAAATCCCAGGTGCACTAGACCCAGGGGAACGTCGGCAATAGACGCGCAACTCCGGAAAATCACGGGCGACGGAGTGGCATGCGTGAGAGTGAGAGGCTGTGCAAGAGGAAGGGGTCAGCCTTGTACTCACGCCTGCTACTTCCACGAAACACATCACCACGCGGCCAAAACCGATTCCCGGGTGCACTAGATAGTCCCAGGGGAGTTGGAGAGTAGGCGCGCAGCTCCTGCCAAATCACGGGAGCCGTAGTGGCACGCCTGCCAGTGAGAGGCTGTGCAGTGTGAGGCACATGTGCTAAAGAAGGCGGTGACTCTTGTACTTACTCCTGCTACTTCCACCAAACACATCACCACGCGGCTAAAATGGATTCCCGCGTGCACTAGATAGTCCCAGGGGAGTTGGGGGTTAGGCGCGCACCTCCTGCCAGTCACGGGAGCCGTGGTGGCACGCCTGCGAGTGAGAGGCTGTGCACTATGAGGCACATGTGGTAAAAAAGGTGGTGAGCCTTGTACTCACGCCTGCCACTTCCACGAAATGCATGACAACGCCACCAAAATCAAATCCCAGGTGCACTAGACCCAGGGGAACCTCGGCAATAGACGCGCAACTCCGGAAAATCACGGGCGACGGAGTGGCATGCGTGAGAGTGAGAGGCTGTGCAAGAGGAAGGGGTCAGCCTTGTACTCACGCCTGCTACTTCCACGAAACACATTCACCACGCGGCCAAATCGGATTCCCGGGTGCACTAGATAGTCCCAGGGGAGTTGGAGAGTAGGCGCGCAGCTCCTGACAAATCACGGGAGCCGTAGTGGCACGCCTGCCAGTGAGAGGCTGTGCACTGTGAGGCACATGTGCTAAAGAAGGCGGTGACTCTTGTACTTACTCCTGCTACTTCCACCAAACACATCACCACGCGGCTAAAATGGATTCCCGCGTGCACTAGATAGTCCCAGAGGAGTTGGGGGTTAGGCGCGCACCTCCTGCAAGTCACGGGAGCCGTGGTGGCACGCCTGCGAGTGAGAGGCTGTGCACTATGAGGCACATGTGGTAAAGAAGGCGGTGAGCCTTGTACTCACGCCTGCCACTTCCACGAAACGCATGACAACGCCACCAAAATCAAATCCCAGGTGCACTAGACCCAGGGGAACGTCGGCAATAGACGCGCAACTCCGGAAAATCACGGGCGACGGAGTGGCATGCGTGAGAGTGAGAGGCTGTGCAAGAGGAAGGGGTCAGCCTTGTACTCACGCCTGCTACTTCCACGAAACACATCACCACGCGAATAAAATGGATTCCCGCGTGCACTAGATAGTCCCAGGGGAGTTGGGGGCTAGGCGCGCACCTCCTGCAAGTCACGGGAGCCGTGGTGGCACGCCTGCGAGTGAGAGGCTGTGCACTATGAGGCACATGTGCTGAAGAAGGCGGTGAGCCTTGTACTGACGCCTGCCACTTCCACGAAACGCATGACAACGCCACCAAAATCAAATCCCAGGTGCACTAGACCCAGGGGAACGTCGGCAATAGACGCGCAACTCCGGAAAATCACGGGCGACGGAGTGGCATGCGTGAGAGTGAGAGGCTGTGCAAGAGGAAGGGGTCAGCCTTGTACTCACGCCTGCTACTTCCACGAAACACATCACCACGCGGCCAAAACCGATTCCCGGGTGCACTAGATAGTCCCAGGGGAGTTGGAGAGTAGGCGCGCAGCTCCTGCCAAATCACGGGAGCCGTAGTGGCACGCCTGCCAGTGAGAGGCTGTGCAGTGTGAGGCACATGTGCTAAAGAAGGCGGTGACTCTTGTACTTACTCCTGCTACTTCCACCAAACACATCACCACGCGGCTAAAATGGATTCCCGCGTGCACTAGATAGTCCCAGGGGAGTTGGGGGTTAGGCGCGCACCTCCTGCCAGTCACGGGAGCCGTGGTGGCACGCCTGCGAGTGAGAGGCTGTGCACTATGAGGCACATGTGGTAAAAAAGGTGGTGAGCCTTGTACTCACGCCTGCCACTTCCACGAAATGCATGACAACGCCACCAAAATCAAATCCCAGGTGCACTAGACCCAGGGGAACCTCGGCAATAGACGCGCAACTCCGGAAAATCACGGGCGACGGAGTGGCATGCGTTAGAGTGAGAGGCTGTGCAAGAGGAAGGGGTCAGCCTTGTACTCACGCCTGCTACTTCCACGAAACACATTCACCACGCGGCCAAAACGGATTCCCGGGTGCACTAGATAGTCCCAGGGGAGTTGGAGAGTAGGCGCGCAGCTCCTGACAAATCACGGGAGCCGTAGTGGCACGCCTGCCAGTGAGAGGCTGTGCACTGTGAGGCACATGTGCTAAAGAAGGCGGTGACTCTTGTACTTACTCCTGCTACTTCCACCAAACACATCACCACGCGGCTAAAATGGATTCCCGCGTGCACTAGATAGTCCCAGAGGAGTTGGGGGTTAGGCGCGCACCTCCTGCAAGTCACGGGAGCCGTGGTGGCACGCCTGCGAGTGAGAGGCTGTGCACTATGAGGCACATGTGGTAAAGAAGGCGGTGAGCCTTGTACTCACGCCTGCCACTTCCACGAAACGCATGACAACGCCACCAAAATCAAATCCCAGGTGCACTAGACCCAGGGGAACGTCGGCAATAGACGCGCAACTCCGGAAAATCACGGGCGACGGAGTGGCATGCGTGAGAGTGAGAGGCTGTGCAAGAGGAAGGGGTCAGCCTTGTACTCACGCCTGCTACTTCCACGAAACACATCACCACGCGAATAAAATGGATTCCCGCGTGCACTAGATAGTCCCAGGGGAGTTGGGGGCTAGGCGCGCACCTCCTGCAAGTCACGGGAGCCGTGGTGGCACGCCTGCGAGTGAGAGGCTGTGCACTATGAGGCACATGTGCTGAAGAAGGCGGTGAGCCTTGTACTGACGCCTGCCACTTCCACGAAACGCATGACAACGCCACCAAAATCAAATCCCAGGTGCACTAGACCCAGGGGAACGTCGGCAATAGACGCGCAACTCCGGAAAATCACGGGCGACGGAGTGGCATGCGTGAGAGTGAGAGGCTGTGCAAGAGGAAGGGGTCAGCCTTGTACTCACGCCTGCTACTTCCACGAAACACATCACCACGCGGCCAAAACCGATTCCCGGGTGCACTAGATAGTCCCAGGGGAGTTGGAGAGTAGGCGCGCAGCTCCTGCCAAATCACGGGAGCCGTAGTGGCACGCCTGCCAGTGAGAGGCTGTGCAGTGTGAGGCACATGTGCTAAAGAAGGCGGTGACTCTTGTACTTACTCCTGCTACTTCCACCAAACACATCACCACGCGGCTAAAATGGATTCCCGCGTGCACTAGATAGTCCCAGGGGAGTTGGGGGTTAGGCGCGCACCTCCTGCCAGTCACGGGAGCCGTGGTGGCACGCCTGCGAGTGAGAGGCTGTGCACTATGAGGCACATGTGGTAAAAAAGGTGGTGAGCCTTGTACTCACGCCTGCCACTTCCACGAAATGCATGACAACGCCACCAAAATCAAATCCCAGGTGCACTAGACCCAGGGGAACCTCGGCAATAGACGCGCAACTCCGGAAAATCACGGGCGACGGAGTGGCATGCGTGAGAGTGAGAGGCTGTGCAAGAGGAAGGGGTCAGCCTTGTACTCACGCCTGCTACTTCCACGAAACACATTCACCACGCGGCCAAAACGGATTCCCGGGTGCACTAGATAGTCCCAGGGGAGTTGGAGAGTAGGCGCGCAGCTCCTGACAAATCACGGGAGCCGTAGTGGCACGCCTGCCAGTGAGAGGCTGTGCACTGTGAGGCACATGTGCTAAAGAAGGCGGTGACTCTTGTACTTACTCCTGCTACTTCCACCAAACACATCACCACGCGGCTAAAATGGATTCCCGCGTGCACTAGATAGTCCCAGAGGAGTTGGGGGTTAGGCGCGCACCTCCTGCAAGTCACGGGAGCCGTGGTGGCACGCCTGCGAGTGAGAGGCTGTGCACTATGAGGCACATGTGGTAAAGAAGGCGGTGAGCCTTGTAGTCACGCCTGCCACTTCCACGAAACGCATGACAACGCCACCAAAATCAAATCCCAGGTGCACTAGACCCAGGGGAACGTCGGCAATAGACGCGCAACTCCGGAAAATCACGGGCGACGGAGTGGCATGCGTGAGAGTGAGAGGCTGTGCAAGAGGAAGGGGTCAGCCTTGTACTCACGCCTGCTACTTCCACGAAACACATCACCACGCGAATAAAATGGATTCCCGCGTGCACTAGATAGTCCCAGGGGAGTTGGGGGCTAGGCGCGCACCTCCTGCAAGTCACGGGAGCCGTGGTGGCACGCCTGCGAGTGAGAGGCTGTGCACTATGAGGCACATGTGCTGAAGAAGGCGGTGAGCCTTGTACTGACGCCTGCCACTTCCACGAAACGCATGACAACGCCACCAAAATCAAATCCCAGGTGCACTAGACCCAGGGGAACGTCGGCAATAGACGCGCAACTCCGGAAAATCACGGGCGACGGAGTGGCATGCGTGAGAGTGAGAGGCTGTGCAAGAGGAAGGGGTCAGCCTTGTACTCACGCCTGCTACTTCCACGAAACACATCACCACGCGGCCAAAACCGATTCCCGGGTGCACTAGATAGTCCCAGGGGAGTTGGAGAGTAGGCGCGCAGCTCCTGCCAAATCACGGGAGCCGTAGTGGCACGCCTGCCAGTGAGAGGCTGTGCAGTGTGAGGCACATGTGCTAAAGAAGGCGGTGACTCTTGTACTTACTCCTGCTACTTCCACCAAACACATCACCACGCGGCTAAAATGGATTCCCGCGTGCACTAGATAGTCCCAGGGGAGTTGGGGGTTAGGCGCGCACCTCCTGCCAGTCACGGGAGCCGTGGTGGCACGCCTGCGAGTGAGAGGCTGTGCACTATGAGGCACATGTGGTAAAAAAGGTGGTGAGCCTTGTACTCACGCCTGCCACTTCCACGAAATGCATGACAACGCCACCAAAATCAAATCCCAGGTGCACTAGACCCAGGGGAACCTCGGCAATAGACGCGCAACTCCGGAAAATCACGGGCGACGGAGTGGCATGCGTGAGAGTGAGAGGCTGTGCAAGAGGAAGGGGTCAGCCTTGTACTCACGCCTGCTACTTCCACGAAACACATTCACCACGCGGCCAAATCGGATTCCCGGGTGCACTAGATAGTCCCAGGGGAGTTGGAGAGTAGGCGCGCAGCTCCTGACAAATCACGGGAGCCGTAGTGGCACGCCTGCCAGTGAGAGGCTGTGCACTGTGAGGCACATGTGCTAAAGAAGGCGGTGACTCTTGTACTTACTCCTGCTACTTCCACCAAACACATCACCACGCGGCTAAAATGGATTCCCGCGTGCACTAGATAGTCCCAGAGGAGTTGGGGGTTAGGCGCGCACCTCCTGCAAGTCACGGGAGCCGTGGTGGCACGCCTGCGAGTGAGAGGCTGTGCACTATGAGGCACATGTGGTAAAGAAGGCGGTGAGCCTTGTACTCACGCCTGCCACTTCCACGAAACGCATGACAACGCCACCAAAATCAAATCCCAGGTGCACTAGACCCAGGGGAACGTCGGCAATAGACGCGCAACTCCGGAAAATCACGGGCGACGGAGTGGCATGCGTGAGAGTGAGAGGCTGTGCAAGAGGAAGGGGTCAGCCTTGTACTCACGCCTGCTACTTCCACGAAACACATCACCACGCGAATAAAATGGATTCCCGCGTGCACTAGATAGTCCCAGGGGAGTTGGGGGCTAGGCGCGCACCTCCTGCAAGTCACGGGAGCCGTGGTGGCACGCCTGCGAGTGAGAGGCTGTGCACTATGAGGCACATGTGCTGAAGAAGGCGGTGAGCCTTGTACTGACGCCTGCCACTTCCACGAAACGCATGACAACGCCACCAAAATCAAATCCCAGGTGCACTAGACCCAGGGGAACGTCGGCAATAGACGCGCAACTCCGGAAAATCACGGGCGACGGAGTGGCATGCGTGAGAGTGAGAGGCTGTGCAAGAGGAAGGGGTCAGCCTTGTACTCACGCCTGCTACTTCCACGAAACACATCACCACGCGGCCAAAACCGATTCCCGGGTGCACTAGATAGTCCCAGGGGAGTTGGAGAGTAGGCGCGCAGCTCCTGCCAAATCACGGGAGCCGTAGTGGCACGCCTGCCAGTGAGAGGCTGTGCAGTGTGAGGCACATGTGCTAAAGAAGGCGGTGACTCTTGTACTTACTCCTGCTACTTCCACCAAACACATCACCACGCGGCTAAAATGGATTCCCGCGTGCACTAGATAGTCCCAGGGGAGTTGGGGGTTAGGCGCGCACCTCCTGCCAGTCACGGGAGCCGTGGTGGCACGCCTGCGAGTGAGAGGCTGTGCACTATGAGGCACATGTGGTAAAAAAGGTGGTGAGCCTTGTACTCACGGCTGCCACTTCCACGAAATGCATGACAACGCCACCAAAATCAAATCCCAGGTGCACTAGACCCAGGGGAACCTCGGCAATAGACGCGCAACTCCGGAAAATCACGGGCGACGGAGTGGCATGCGTGAGAGTGAGAGGCTGTGCAAGAGGAAGGGGTCAGCCTTGTACTCACGCCTGCTACTTCCACGAAACACATTCACCACGCGGCCAAAACGGATTCCCGGGTGCACTAGATAGTCCCAGGGGAGTTGGAGAGTAGGCGCGCAGCTCCTGACAAATCACGGGAGCCGTAGTGGCACGCCTGCCAGTGAGAGGCTGTGCACTGTGAGGCACATGTGCTAAAGAAGGCGGTGACTCTTGTACTTACTCCTGCTACTTCCACCAAACACATCACCACGCGGCTAAAATGGATTCCCGCGTGCACTAGATAGTCCCAGAGGAGTTGGGGGTTAGGCGCGCACCTCCTGCAAGTCACGGGAGCCGTGGTGGCACGCCTGCGAGTGAGAGGCTGTGCACTATGAGGCACATGTGGTAAAGAAGGCGGTGAGCCTTGTAGTCACGCCTGCCACTTCCACGAAACGCATGACAACGCCACCAAAATCAAATCCCAGGTGCACTAGACCCAGGGGAACGTCGGCAATAGACGCGCAACTCCGGAAAATCACGGGCGACGGAGTGGCATGCGTGAGAGTGAGAGGCTGTGCAAGAGGAAGGGGTCAGCCTTGTACTCACGCCTGCTACTTCCACGAAACACATCACCACGCGAATAAAATGGATTCCCGCGTGCACTAGATAGTCCCAGGGGAGTTGGGGGCTAGGCGCGCACCTCCTGCAAGTCACGGGAGCCGTGGTGGCACGCCTGCGAGTGAGAGGCTGTGCACTATGAGGCACATGTGCTGAAGAAGGCGGTGAGCCTTGTACTGACGCCTGCCACTTCCACGAAACGCATGACAACGCCACCAAAATCAAATCCCAGGTGCACTAGACCCAGGGGAACGTCGGCAATAGACGCGCAACTCCGGAAAATCACGGGCGACGGAGTGGCATGCGTGAGAGTGAGAGGCTGTGCAAGAGGAAGGGGTCAGCCTTGTACTCACGCCTGCTACTTCCACGAAACACATCACCACGCGGCCAAAACCGATTCCCGGGTGCACTAGATAGTCCCAGGGGAGTTGGAGAGTAGGCGCGCAGCTCCTGCCAAATCACGGGAGCCGTAGTGGCACGCCTGCCAGTGAGAGGCTGTGCAGTGTGAGGCACATGTGCTAAAGAAGGCGGTGACTCTTGTACTTACTCCTGCTACTTCCACCAAACACATCACCACGCGGCTAAAATGGATTCCCGCGTGCACTAGATAGTCCCAGGGGAGTTGGGGGTTAGGCGCGCACCTCCTGCCAGTCACGGGAGCCGTGGTGGCACGCCTGCGAGTGAGAGGCTGTGCACTATGAGGCACATGTGGTAAAAAAGGTGGTGAGCCTTGTACTCACGCCTGCCACTTCCACGAAATGCATGACAACGCCACCAAAATCAAATCCCAGGTGCACTAGACCCAGGGGAACCTCGGCAATAGACGCGCAACTCCGGAAAATCACGGGCGACGGAGTGGCATGCGTGAGAGTGAGAGGCTGTGCAAGAGGAAGGGGTCAGCCTTGTACTCACGCCTGCTACTTCCACGAAACACATTCACCACGCGGCCAAATCGGATTCCCGGGTGCACTAGATAGTCCCAGGGGAGTTGGAGAGTAGGCGCGCAGCTCCTGACAAATCACGGGAGCCGTAGTGGCACGCCTGCCAGTGAGAGGCTGTGCACTGTGAGGCACATGTGCTAAAGAAGGCGGTGACTCTTGTACTTACTCCTGCTACTTCCACCAAACACATCACCACGCGGCTAAAATGGATTCCCGCGTGCACTAGATAGTCCCAGAGGAGTTGGGGGTTAGGCGCGCACCTCCTGCAAGTCACGGGAGCCGTGGTGGCACGCCTGCGAGTGAGAGGCTGTGCACTATGAGGCACATGTGGTAAAGAAGGCGGTGAGCCTTGTACTCACGCCTGCCACTTCCACGAAACGCATGACAACGCCACCAAAATCAAATCCCAGGTGCACTAGACCCAGGGGAACGTCGGCAATAGACGCGCAACTCCGGAAAATCACGGGCGACGGAGTGGCATGCGTGAGAGTGAGAGGCTGTGCAAGAGGAAGGGGTCAGCCTTGTACTCACGCCTGCTACTTCCACGAAACACATCACCACGCGAATAAAATGGATTCCCGCGTGCACTAGATAGTCCCAGGGGAGTTGGGGGCTAGGCGCGCACCTCCTGCAAGTCACGGGAGCCGTGGTGGCACGCCTGCGAGTGAGAGGCTGTGCACTATGAGGCACATGTGCTGAAGAAGGCGGTGAGCCTTGTACTGACGCCTGCCACTTCCACGAAACGCATGACAACGCCACCAAAATCAAATCCCAGGTGCACTAGACCCAGGGGAACGTCGGCAATAGACGCGCAACTCCGGAAAATCACGGGCGACGGAGTGGCATGCGTGAGAGTGAGAGGCTGTGCAAGAGGAAGGGGTCAGCCTTGTACTCACGCCTGCTACTTCCACGAAACACATCACCACGCGGCCAAAACCGATTCCCGGGTGCACTAGATAGTCCCAGGGGAGTTGGAGAGTAGGCGCGCAGCTCCTGCCAAATCACGGGAGCCGTAGTGGCACGCCTGCCAGTGAGAGGCTGTGCAGTGTGAGGCACATGTGCTAAAGAAGGCGGTGACTCTTGTACTTACTCCTGCTACTTCCACCAAACACATCACCACGCGGCTAAAATGGATTCCCGCGTGCACTAGATAGTCCCAGGGGAGTTGGGGGTTAGGCGCGCACCTCCTGCCAGTCACGGGAGCCGTGGTGGCACGCCTGCGAGTGAGAGGCTGTGCACTATGAGGCACATGTGGTAAAAAAGGTGGTGAGCCTTGTACTCACGCCTGCCACTTCCACGAAATGCATGACAACGCCACCAAAATCAAATCCCAGGTGCACTAGACCCAGGGGAACCTCGGCAATAGACGCGCAACTCCGGAAAATCACGGGCGACGGAGTGGCATGCGTGAGAGTGAGAGGCTGTGCAAGAGGAAGGGGTCAGCCTTGTACTCACGCCTGTTACTTCCACGAAACACATTCACCACGCGGCCAAAACGGATTCCCGGGTGCACTAGATAGTCCCAGGGGAGTTGGAGAGTAGGCGCGCAGCTCCTGACAAATCACGGGAGCCGTAGTGGCACGCCTGCCAGTGAGAGGCTGTGCACTGTGAGGCACATGTGCTAAAGAAGGCGGTGACTCTTGTACTTACTCCTGCTACTTCCACCAAACACATCACCACGCGGCTAAAATGGATTCCCGCGTGCACTAGATAGTCCCAGAGGAGTTGGGGGTTAGGCGCGCACCTCCTGCAAGTCACGGGAGCCGTGGTGGCACGCCTGCGAGTGAGAGGCTGTGCACTATGAGGCACATGTGGTAAAGAAGGCGGTGAGCCTTGTACTCACGCCTGCCACTTCCACGAAACGCATGACAACGCCACCAAAATCAAATCCCAGGTGCACTAGACCCAGGGGAACGTCGGCAATAGCCGCGCAACTCCGGAAAATCACGGGCGACGGAGTGGCATGCGTGAGAGTGAGAGGCTGTGCAAGAGGAAGGGGTCAGCCTTGTACTCACGCCTGCTACTTCCACGAAACACATCACCACGCGAATAAAATGGATTCCCGCGTGCACTAGATAGTCCCAGGGGAGTTGGGGGCTAGGCGCGCACCTCCTGCAAGTCACGGGAGCCGTGGTGGCACGCCTGCGAGTGAGAGGCTGTGCACTATGAGGGACATGTGCTGAAGAAGGCGGTGAGCCTTGTACTGACGCCTGCCACTTCCACGAAACGCATGACAACGCCACCAAAATCAAATCCCAGGTGCACTAGACCCAGGGGAACGTCGGCAATAGACGCGCAACTCCGGAAAATCACGGGCGACGGAGTGGCATGCGTGAGAGTGAGAGGCTGTGCAAGAGGAAGGGGTCAGCCTTGTACTCACGCCTGCTACTTCCACGAAACACATCACCACGCGGCCAAAACCGATTCCCGGGTGCACTAGATAGTCCCAGGGGAGTTGGAGAGTAGGCGCGCAGCTCCTGCCAAATCACGGGAGCCGTAGTGGCACGCCTGCCAGTGAGAGGCTGTGCAGTGTGAGGCACATGTGCTAAAGAAGGCGGTGACTCTTGTACTTACTCCTGCTACTTCCACCAAACACATCACCACGCGGCTAAAATGGATTCCCGCGTGCACTAGATAGTCCCAGGGGAGTTGGGGGTTAGGCGCGCACCTCCTGCCAGTCACGGGAGCCGTGGTGGCACGCCTGCGAGTGAGAGGCTGTGCACTATGAGGCACATGTGGTAAAAAAGGTGGTGAGCCTTGTACTCACGCCTGCCACTTCCACGAAATGCATGACAACGCCACCAAAATCAAATCCCAGGTGCACTAGACCCAGGGGAACCTCGGCAATAGACGCGCAACTCCGGAAAATCACGGGCGACGGAGTGGCATGCGTGAGAGTGAGAGGCTGTGCAAGAGGAAGGGGTCAGCCTTGTACTCACGCCTGCTACTTCCACGAAACACATTCACCACGCGGCCAAAACGGATTCCCGGGTGCACTAGATAGTCCCAGGGGAGTTGGAGAGTAGGCGCGCAGCTCCTGACAAATCACGGGAGCCGTAGTGGCACGCCTGCCAGTGAGAGGCTGTGCACTGTGAGGCACATGTGCTAAAGAAGGCGGTGACTCTTGTACTTACTCCTGCTACTTCCACCAAACACATCACCACGCGGCTAAAATGGATTCCCGCGTGCACTAGATAGTCCCAGAGGAGTTGGGGGTTAGGCGCGCACCTCCTGCAAGTCACGGGAGCCGTGGTGGCACGCCTGCGAGTGAGAGGCTGTGCACTATGAGGCACATGTGGTAAAGAAGGCGGTGAGCCTTGTACTCACGCCTGCCACTTCCACGAAACGCATGACAACGCCACCAAAATCAAATCCCAGGTGCACTAGACCCAGGGGAACGTCGGCAATAGACGCGCAACTCCGGAAAATCACGGGCGACGGAGTGGCATGCGTGAGAGTGAGAGGCTGTGCAAGAGGAAGGGGTCAGCCTTGTACTCACGCCTGCTACTTCCACGAAACACATCACCACGCGAATAAAATGGATTCCCGCGTGCACTAGATAGTCCCAGGGGAGTTGGGGGCTAGGCGCGCACCTCCTGCAAGTCACGGGAGCCGTGGTGGCACGCCTGCGAGTGAGAGGCTGTGCACTATGAGGCACATGTGCTGAAGAAGGCGGTGAGCCTTGTACTGACGCCTGCCACTTCCACGAAACGCATGACAACGCCACCAAAATCAAATCCCAGGTGCACTAGACCCAGGGGAACGTCGGCAATAGACGCGCAACTCCGGAAAATCACGGGCGACGGAGTGGCATGCGTGAGAGTGAGAGGCTGTGCAAGAGGAAGGGGTCAGCCTTGTACTCACGCCTGCTACTTCCACGAAACACATCACCACGCGGCCAAAACCGATTCCCGGGTGCACTAGATAGTCCCAGGGGAGTTGGAGAGTAGGCGCGCAGCTCCTGCCAAATCACGGGAGCCGTAGTGGCACGCCTGCCAGTGAGAGGCTGTGCAGTGTGAGGCACATGTGCTAAAGAAGGCGGTGACTCTTGTACTTACTCCTGCTACTTCCACCAAACACATCACCACGCGGCTAAAATGGATTCCCGCGTGCACTAGATAGTCCCAGGGGAGTTGGGGGTTAGGCGCGCACCTCCTGCCAGTCACGGGAGCCGTGGTGGCACGCCTGCGAGTGAGAGGCTGTGCACTATGAGGCACATGTGGTAAAAAAGGTGGTGAGCCTTGTACTCACGCCTGCCACTTCCACGAAATGCATGACAACGCCACCAAAATCAAATCCCAGGTGCACTAGACCCAGGGGAACCTCGGCAATAGACGCGCAACTCCGGAAAATCACGGGCGACGGAGTGGCATGCGTGAGAGTGAGAGGCTGTGCAAGAGGAAGGGGTCAGCCTTGTACTCACGCCTGCTACTTCCACGAAACACATTCACCACGCGGCCAAAACGGATTCCCGGGTGCACTAGATAGTCCCAGGGGAGTTGGAGAGTAGGCGCGCAGCTCCTGACAAATCACGGGAGCCGTAGTGGCACGCCTGCCAGTGAGAGGCTGTGCACTGTGAGGCACATGTGCTAAAGAAGGCGGTGACTCTTGTACTTACTCCTGCTACTTCCACCAAACACATCACCACGCGGCTAAAATGGATTCCCGCGTGCACTAGATAGTCCCAGAGGAGTTGGGGGTTAGGCGCGCACCTCCTGCAAGTCACGGGAGCCGTGGTGGCACGCCTGCGAGTGAGAGGCTGTGCACTATGAGGCACATGTGGTAAAGAAGGCGGTGAGCCTTGTACTCACGCCTGCCACTTCCACGAAACGCATGACAACGCCACCAAAATCAAATCCCAGGTGCACTAGACCCAGGGGAACGTCGGCAATAGACGCGCAACTCCGGAAAATCACGGGCGACGGAGTGGCATGCGTGAGAGTGAGAGGCTGTGCAAGAGGAAGGGGTCAGCCTTGTACTCACGCCTGCTACTTCCACGAAACACATCACCACGCGAATAAAATGGATTCCCGCGTGCACTAGATAGTCCCAGGGGAGTTGGGGGCTAGGCGCGCACCTCCTGCAAGTCACGGGAGCCGTGGTGGCACGCCTGCGAGTGAGAGGCTGTGCACTATGAGGCACATGTGCTGAAGAAGGCGGTGAGCCTTGTACTGACGCCTGCCACTTCCACGAAACGCATGACAACGCCACCAAAATCAAATCCCAGGTGCACTAGACCCAGGGGAACGTCGGCAATAGACGCGCAACTCCGGAAAATCACGGGCGACGGAGTGGCATGCGTGAGAGTGAGAGGCTGTGCAAGAGGAAGGGGTCAGCCTTGTACTCACGCCTGCTACTTCCACGAAACACATCACCACGCGGCCAAAACCGATTCCCGGGTGCACTAGATAGTCCCAGGGGAGTTGGAGAGTAGGCGCGCAGCTCCTGCCAAATCACGGGAGCCGTAGTGGCACGCCTGCCAGTGAGAGGCTGTGCAGTGTGAGGCACATGTGCTAAAGAAGGCGGTGACTCTTGTACTTACTCCTGCTACTTCCACCAAACACATCACCACGCGGCTAAAATGGATTCCCGCGTGCACTAGATAGTCCCAGGGGAGTTGGGGGTTAGGCGCGCACCTCCTGCCAGTCACGGGAGCCGTGGTGGCACGCCTGCGAGTGAGAGGCTGTGCACTATGAGGCACATGTGGTAAAAAAGGTGGTGAGCCTTGTACTCACGCCTGCCACTTCCACGAAATGCATGACAACGCCACCAAAATCAAATCCCAGGTGCACTAGACCCAGGGGAACCTCGGCAATAGACGCGCAACTCCGGAAAATCACGGGCGACGGAGTGGCATGCGTGAGAGTGAGAGGCTGTGCAAGAGGAAGGGGTCAGCCTTGTACTCACGCCTGCTACTTCCACGAAACACATTCACCACGCGGCCAAAACGGATTCCCGGGTGCACTAGATAGTCCCAGGGGAGTTGGAGAGTAGGCGCGCAGCTCCTGACAAATCACGGGAGCCGTAGTGGCACGCCTGCCAGTGAGAGGCTGTGCACTGTGAGGCACATGTGCTAAAGAAGGCGGTGACTCTTGTACTTACTCCTGCTACTTCCACCAAACACATCACCACGCGGCTAAAATGGATTCCCGCGTGCACTAGATAGTCCCAGAGGAGTTGGGGGTTAGGCGCGCACCTCCTGCAAGTCACGGGAGCCGTGGTGGCACGCCTGCGAGTGAGAGGCTGTGCACTATGAGGCACATGTGGTAAAGAAGGCGGTGAGCCTTGTACTCACGCCTGCCACTTCCACGAAACGCATGACAACGCCACCAAAATCAAATCCCAGGTGCACTAGACCCAGGGGAACGTCGGCAATAGACGCGCAACTCCGGAAAATCACGGGCGACGGAGTGGCATGCGTGAGAGTGAGAGGCTGTGCAAGAGGAAGGGGTCAGCCTTGTACTCACGCCTGCTACTTCCACGAAACACATCACCACGCGAATAAAATGGATTCCCGCGTGCACTAGATAGTCCCAGGGGAGTTGGGGGCTAGGCGCGCACCTCCTGCAAGTCACGGGAGCCGTGGTGGTACGCCTGCGAGTGAGAGGCTGTGCACTATGAGGCACATGTGCTGAAGAAGGCGGTGAGCCTTGTACTGACGCCTGCCACTTCAACGAAACGCATGACAACGCCACCAAAATCAAATCCCAGGTGCACTAGACCCAGGGGAACGTCGGCAATAGACGCGCAACTCCGGAAAATCACGGGCGACGGAGTGGCATGCGTGAGAGTGAGAGGCTGTGCAAGAGGAAGGGGTCAGCCTTGTACTCACGCCTGCTACTTCCACGAAACACATCACCACGCGGCCAAAACCGATTCCCGGGTGCACTAGATAGTCCCAGGGGAGTTGGAGAGTAGGCGCGCAGCTCCTGCCAAATCACGGGAGCCGTAGTGGCACGCCTGCCAGTGAGAGGCTGTGCAGTGTGAGGCACATGTGCTAAAGAAGGCGGTGACTCTTGTACTTACTCCTGCTACTTCCACCAAACACATCACCACGCGGCTAAAATGGATTCCCGCGTGCACTAGATAGTCCCAGGGGAGTTGGGGGTTAGGCGCGCACCTCCTGCCAGTCACGGGAGCCGTGGTGGCACGCCTGCGAGTGAGAGGCTGTGCACTATGAGGCACATGTGGTAAAAAAGGTGGTGAGCCTTGTACTCACGCCTGCCACTTCCACGAAATGCATGACAACGCCACCAAAATCAAATCCCAGGTGCACTAGACCCAGGGGAACCTCGGCAATAGACGCGCAACTCCGGAAAATCACGGGCGACGGAGTGGCATGCGTGAGAGTGAGAGGCTGTGCAAGAGGAAGGGGTCAGCCTTGTACTCACGCCTGCTACTTCCACGAAACACATTCACCACGCGGCCAAAACGGATTCCCGGGTGCACTAGATAGTCCCAGGGGAGTTGGAGAGTAGGCGCGCAGCTCCTGACAAATCACGGGAGCCGTAGTGGCACGCCTGCCAGTGAGAGGCTGTGCACTGTGAGGCACATGTGCTAAAGAAGGCGGTGACTCTTGTACTTACTCCTGCTACTTCCACCAAACACATCACCACGCGGCTAAAATGGATTCCCGCGTGCACTAGATAGTCCCAGAGGAGTTGGGGGTTAGGCGCGCACCTCCTGCAAGTCACGGGAGCCGTGGTGGCACGCCTGCGAGTGAGAGGCTGTGCACTATGAGGCACATGTGGTAAAGAAGGCGGTGAGCCTTGTACTCACGCCTGCCACTTCCACGAAACGCATGACAACGCCACCAAAATCAAATCCCAGGTGCACTAGACCCAGGGGAACGTCGGCAATAGACGCGCAACTCCGGAAAATCACGGGCGACGGAGTGGCATGCGTGAGAGTGAGAGGCTGTGCAAGAGGAAGGGGTCAGCCTTGTACTCACGCCTGCTACTTCCACGAAACACATCACCACGCGAATAAAATGGATTCCCGCGTGCACTAGATAGTCCCAGGGGAGTTGGGGGCTAGGCGCGCACCTCCTGCAAGTCACGGGAGCCGTGGTGGCACGCCTGCGAGTGAGAGGCTGTGCACTATGAGGCACATGTGCTGAAGAAGGCGGTGAGCCTTGTACTGACGCCTGCCACTTCCACGAAACGCATGACAACGCCACCAAAATCAAATCCCAGGTGCACTAGACCCAGGGGAACGTCGGCAATAGACGCGCAACTCCGGAAAATCACGGGCGACGGAGTGGCATGCGTGAGAGTGAGAGGCTGTGCAAGAGGAAGGGGTCAGCCTTGTACTCACGCCTGCTACTTCCACGAAACACATCACCACGCGGCCAAAACCGATTCCCGGGTGCACTAGATAGTCCCAGGGGAGTTGGAGAGTAGGCGCGCAGCTCCTGCCAAATCACGGGAGCCGTAGTGGCACGCCTGCCAGTGAGAGGCTGTGCAGTGTGAGGCACATGTGCTAAAGAAGGCGGTGACTCTTGTACTTACTCCTGCTACTTCCACCAAACACATCACCACGCGGCTAAAATGGATTCCCGCGTGCACTAGATAGTCCCAGGGGAGTTGGGGGTTAGGCGCGCACCTCCTGCCAGTCACGGGAGCCGTGGTGGCACGCCTGCGAGTGAGAGGCTGTGCACTATGAGGCACATGTGGTAAAAAAGGTGGTGAGCCTTGTACTCACGCCTGCCACTTCCACGAAATGCATGACAACGCCACCAAAATCAAATCCCAGGTGCACTAGACCCAGGGGAACCTCGGCAATAGACGCGCAACTCCGGAAAATCACGGGCGACGGAGTGGCATGCGTGAGAGTGAGAGGCTGTGCAAGAGGAAGGGGTCAGCCTTGTACTCACGCCTGCTACTTCCACGAAACACATTCACCACGCGGCCAAAACGGATTCCCGGGTGCACTAGATAGTCCCAGGGGAGTTGGAGAGTAGGCGCGCAGCTCCTGACAAATCACGGGAGCCGTAGTGGCACGCCTGCCAGTGAGAGGCTGTGCACTGTGAGGCACATGTGCTAAAGAAGGCGGTGACTCTTGTACTTACTCCTGCTACTTCCACCAAACACATCACCACGCGGCTAAAATGGATTCCCGCGTGCACTAGATAGTCCCAGAGGAGTTGGGGGTTAGGCGCGCACCTCCTGCAAGTCACGGGAGCCGTGGTGGCACGCCTGCGAGTGAGAGGCTGTGCACTATGAGGCACATGTGGTAAAGAAGGCGGTGAGCCTTGTACTCACGCCTGCCACTTCCACGAAACGCATGACAACGCCACCAAAATCAAATCCCAGGTGCACTAGACCCAGGGGAACGTCGGCAATAGACGCGCAACTCCGGAAAATCACGGGCGACGGAGTGGCATGCGTGAGAGTGAGAGGCTGTGCAAGAGGAAGGGGTCAGCCTTGTACTCACGCCTGCTACTTCCACGAAACACATCACCACGCGAATAAAATGGATTCCCGCGTGCACTAGATAGTCCCAGGGGAGTTGGGGGCTAGGCGCGCACCTCCTGCAAGTCACGGGAGCCGTGGTGGCACGCCTGCGAGTGAGAGGCTGTAGACTATGAGGCACATGTGCTGAAGAAGGCGGTGAGCCTTGTACTGACGCCTGCCACTTCCACGAAACGCATGACAACGCCACCAAAATCAAATCCCAGGTGCACTAGACCCAGGGGAACGTCGGCAATAGACGCGCAACTCCGGAAAATCACGGGCGACGGAGTGGCATGCGTGAGAGTGAGAGGCTGTGCAAGAGGAAGGGGTCAGCCTTGTACTCACGCCTGCTACTTCCACGAAACACATCACCACGCGGCCAAAACCGATTCCCGGGTGCACTAGATAGTCCCAGGGGAGTTGGAGAGTAGGCGCGCAGCTCCTGCCAAATCACGGGAGCCGTAGTGGCACGCCTGCCAGTGAGAGGCTGTGCAGTGTGAGGCACATGTGCTAAAGAAGGCGGTGACTCTTGTACTTACTCCTGCTACTTCCACCAAACACATCACCACGCGGCTAAAATGGATTCCCGCGTGCACTAGATAGTCCCAGGGGAGTTGGGGGTTAGGCGCGCACCTCCTGCCAGTCACGGGAGCCGTGGTGGCACGCCTGCGAGTGAGAGGCTGTGCACTATGAGGCACATGTGGTAAAAAAGGTGGTGAGCCTTGTACTCACGCCTGCCACTTCCACGAAATGCATGACAACGCCACCAAAATCAAATCCCAGGTGCACTAGACCCAGGGGAACCTCGGCAATAGACGCGCAACTCCGGAAAATCACGGGCGACGGAGTGGCATGCGTGAGAGTGAGAGGCTGTGCAAGAGGAAGGGGTCAGCCTTGTACTCACGCCTGCTACTTCCACGAAACACATTCACCACGCGGCCAAATCGGATTCCCGGGTGCACTAGATAGTCCCAGGGGAGTTGGAGAGTAGGCGCGCAGCTCCTGACAAATCACGGGAGCCGTAGTGGCACGCCTGCCAGTGAGAGGCTGTGCACTGTGAGGCACATGTGCTAAAGAAGGCGGTGACTCTTGTACTTACTCCTGCTACTTCCACCAAACACATCACCACGCGGCTAAAATGGATTCCCGCGTGCACTAGATAGTCCCAGAGGAGTTGGGGGTTAGGCGCGCACCTCCTGCAAGTCACGGGAGCCGTGGTGGCACGCCTGCGAGTGAGAGGCTGTGCACTATGAGGCACATGTGGTAAAGAAGGCGGTGAGCCTTGTACTGACGCCTGCCACTTCCACGAAACGCATGACAACGCCACCAAAATCAAATCCCAGGTGCACTAGACCCAGGGGAACGTCGGCAATAGACGCGCAACTCCGGAAAATCACGGGCGACGGAGTGGCATGCGTGAGAGTGAGAGGCTGTGCAAGAGGAAGGGGTCAGCCTTGTACTCACGCCTGCTACTTCCACGAAACACATCACCACGCGGCCAAAACCGATTCCCGGGTGCACTAGATAGTCCCAGGGGAGTTGGAGAGTAGGCGCGCAGCTCCTGCCAAATCACGGGAGCCGTAGTGGCACGCCTGCCAGTGAGAGGCTGTGCAGTGTGAGGCACATGTGCTAAAGAAGGCGGTGACTCTTGTACTTACTCCTGCTACTTCCACCAAACACATCACCACGCGGCTAAAATGGATTCCCGCGTGCACTAGATAGTCCCAGGGGAGTTGGGGGTTAGGCGCGCACCTCCTGCCAGTCACGGGAGCCGTGGTGGCACGCCTGCGAGTGAGAGGCTGTGCACTATGAGGCACATGTGGTAAAAAAGGTGGTGAGCCTTGTACTCACGCCTGCCACTTCCACGAAATGCATGACAACGCCACCAAAATCAAATCCCAGGTGCACTAGACCCAGGGGAACCTCGGCAATAGACGCGCAACTCCGGAAAATCACGGGCGACGGAGTGGCATGCGTGAGAGTGAGAGGCTGTGCAAGAGGAAGGGGTCAGCCTTGTACTCACGCCTGCTACTTCCACGAAACACATTCACCACGCGGCCAAAACGGATTCCCGGGTGCACTAGATAGTCCCAGGGGAGTTGGAGAGTAGGCGCGCAGCTCCTGACAAATCACGGGAGCCGTAGTGGCACGCCTGCCAGTGAGAGGCTGTGCACTGTGAGGCACATGTGCTAAAGAAGGCGGTGACTCTTGTACTTACTCCTGCTACTTCCACCAAACACATCACCACGCGGCTAAAATGGATTCCCGCGTGCACTAGATAGTCCCAGAGGAGTTGGGGGTTAGGCGCGCACCTCCTGCAAGTCACGGGAGCCGTGGTGGCACGCCTGCGAGTGAGAGGCTGTGCACTATGAGGCACATGTGGTAAAGAAGGCGGTGAGCCTTGTACTCACGCCTGCCACTTCCACGAAACGCATGACAACGCCACCAAAATCAAATCCCAGGTGCACTAGACCCAGGGGAACGTCGGCAATAGCCGCGCAACTCCGGAAAATCACGGGCGACGGAGTGGCATGCGTGAGAGTGAGAGGCTGTGCAAGAGGAAGGGGTCAGCCTTGTACTCACGCCTGCTACTTCCACGAAACACATCACCACGCGAATAAAATGGATTCCCGCGTGCACTAGATAGTCCCAGGGGAGTTGGGGGCTAGGCGCGCACCTCCTGCAAGTCACGGGAGCCGTGGTGGCACGCCTGCGAGTGAGAGGCTGTGCACTATGAGGCACATGTGCTGAAGAAGGCGGTGAGCCTTGTACTGACGCCTGCCACTTCCACGAAACGCATGACAACGCCACCAAAATCAAATCCCAGGTGCACTAGACCCAGGGGAACGTCGGCAATAGACGCGCAACTCCGGAAAATCACGGGCGACGGAGTGGCATGCGTGAGAGTGAGAGGCTGTGCAAGAGGAAGGGGTCAGCCTTGTACTCACGCCTGCTACTTCCACGAAACACATCACCACGCGGCCAAAACCGATTCCCGGGTGCACTAGATAGTCCCAGGGGAGTTGGAGAGTAGGCGCGCAGCTCCTGCCAAATCACGGGAGCCGTAGTGGCACGCCTGCCAGTTAGAGGCTGTGCAGTGTGAGGCACATGTGCTAAAGAAGGCGGTGACTCTTGTACTTACTCCTGCTACTTCCACCAAACACATCACCACGCGGCTAAAATGGATTCCCGCGTGCACTAGATAGTCCCAGGGGAGTTGGGGGTTAGGCGCGCACCTCCTGCCAGTCACGGGAGCCGTGGTGGCACGCCTGCGAGTGAGAGGCTGTGCACTATGAGGCACATGTGGTAAAAAAGGTGGTGAGCCTTGTACTCACGCCTGCCACTTCCACGAAATGCATGACAACGCCACCAAAATCAAATCCCAGGTGCACTAGACCCAGGGGAACCTCGGCAATAGACGCGCAACTCCGGAAAATCACGGGCGACGGAGTGGCATGCGTGAGAGTGAGAGGCTGTGCAAGAGGAAGGGGTCAGCCTTGTACTCACGCCTGCTACTTCCACGAAACACATTCACCACGCGGCCAAAACGGATTCCCGGGTGCACTAGATAGTCCCAGGGGAGTTGGAGAGTAGGCGCGCAGCTCCTGACAAATCACGGGAGCCGTAGTGGCACGCCTGCCAGTGAGAGGCTGTGCACTGTGAGGCACATGTGCTAAAGAAGGCGGTGACTCTTGTACTTACTCCTGCTACTTCCACCAAACACATCACCACGCGGCTAAAATGGATTCCCGCGTGCACTAGATAGTCCCAGAGGAGTTGGGGGTTAGGCGCGCACCTCCTGCAAGTCACGGGAGCCGTGGTGGCACGCCTGCGAGTGAGAGGCTGTGCACTATGAGGCACATGTGGTAAAGAAGGCGGTGAGCCTTGTACTCACGCCTGCCACTTCCACGAAACGCATGACAACGCCACCAAAATCAAATCCCAGGTGCACTAGACCCAGGGGAACGTCGGCAATAGACGCGCAACTCCGGAAAATCACGGGCGACGGAGTGGCATGCGTGAGAGTGAGAGGCTGTGCAAGAGGAAGGGGTCAGCCTTGTACTCACGCCTGCTACTTCCACGAAACACATCACCACGCGAATAAAATGGATTCCCGCGTGCACTAGATAGTCCCAGAGGGAGTTGGGGGCTAGGCGCGCACCTCCTGCAAGTCACGGGAGCCGTGGTGGCACGCCTGCGAGTGAGAGGCTGTAGACTATGAGGCACATGTGCTGAAGAAGGCGGTGAGCCTTGTACTGACGCCTGCCACTTCCACGAAACGCATGACAACGCCACCAAAATCAAATCCCAGGTGCACTAGACCCAGGGGAACGTCGGCAATAGACGCGCAACTCCGGAAAATCACGGGCGACGGAGTGGCATGCGTGAGAGTGAGAGGCTGTGCAAGAGGAAGGGGTCAGCCTTGTACTCACGCCTGCTACTTCCACGAAACACATCACCACGCGGCCAAAACCGATTCCCGGGTGCACTAGATAGTCCCAGGGGAGTTGGAGAGTAGGCGCGCAGCTCCTGCCAAATCACGGGAGCCGTAGTGGCACGCCTGCCAGTGAGAGGCTGTACAGTGTGAGGCACATGTGCTAAAGAAGGCGGTGACTCTTGTACTTACTCCTGCTACTTCCACCAAACACATCACCACGCGGCTAAAATGGATTCCCGCGTGCACTAGATAGTCCCAGGGGAGTTGGGGGTTAGGCGCGCACCTCCTGCCAGTCACGGGAGCCGTGGTGGCACGCCTGCGAGTGAGAGGCTGTGCACTATGAGGCACATGTGGTAAAAAAGGTGGTGAGCCTTGTACTCACGCCTGCCACTTCCACGAAATGCATGACAACGCCACCAAAATCAAATCCCAGGTGCACTAGACCCAGGGGAACCTCGGCAATAGACGCGCAACTCCGGAAAATCACGGGCGACGGAGTGGCATGCGTGAGAGTGAGAGGCTGTGCAAGAGGAAGGGGTCAGCCTTGTACTCACGCCTGCTACTTCCACGAAACACATTCACCACGCGGCCAAATCGGATTCCCGGGTGCACTAGATAGTCCCAGGGGAGTTGGAGAGTAGGCGCGCAGCTCCTGACAAATCACGGGAGCCGTAGTGGCACGCCTGCCAGTGAGAGGCTGTGCACTGTGAGGCACATGTGCTAAAGAAGGCGGTGACTCTTGTACTTACTCCTGCTACTTCCACCAAACACATCACCACGCGGCTAAAATGGATTCCCGCGTGCACTAGATAGTCCCAGAGGAGTTGGGGGTTAGGCGCGCACCTCCTGCAAGTCACGGGAGCCGTGGTGGCACGCCTGCGAGTGAGAGGCTGTGCACTATGAGGCACATGTGGTAAAGAAGGCGGTGAGCCTTGTACTGACGCCTGCCACTTCCACGAAACGCATGACAACGCCACCAAAATCAAATCCCAGGTGCACTAGACCCAGGGGAACGTCGGCAATAGACGCGCAACTCCGGAAAATCACGGGCGACGGAGTGGCATGCGTGAGAGTGAGAGGCTGTGCAAGAGGAAGGGGTCAGCCTTGTACTCACGCCTGCTACTTCCACGAAACACATCACCACGCGAATAAAATGGATTCCCGGGTGCACTAGATAGTCCCAGGGGAGTTGGGGGCTAGGCGCGCACCTCCTGCAAGTCACGGGAGCCGTGGTGGCACGCCTGCGAGTGAGAGGCTGTGCACTATGAGGCACATGTGCTGAAGAAGGCGGTGAGCCTTGTACTGACGCCTGCCACTTCCACGAAACGCATGACAACGCCACCAAAATCAAATCCCAGGTGCACTAGACCCAGGGGAACGTCGGCAATAGACGCGCAACTCCGGAAAATCACGGGCGACGGAGTGGCATGCGTGAGAGTGAGAGGCTGTGCAAGAGGAAGGGGTCAGCCTTGTACTCACGCCTGCTACTTCCACGAAACACATCACCACGCGGCCAAAACCGATTCCCGGGTGCACTAGATAGTCCCAGGGGAGTTGGAGAGTAGGCGCGCAGCTCCTGCCAAATCACGGGAGCCGTAGTGGCACGCCTGCCAGTGAGAGGCTGTGCAGTGTGAGGCACATGTGCTAAAGAAGGCGGTGACTCTTGTACTTACTCCTGCTACTTCCACCAAACACATCACCACGCGGCTAAAATGGATTCCCGCGTGCACTAGATAGTCCCAGGGGAGTTGGGGGTTAGGCGCGCACCTCCTGCCAGTCACGGGAGCCGTGGTGGCACGCCTGCGAGTGAGAGGCTGTGCACTATGAGGCACATGTGGTAAAAAAGGTGGTGAGCCTTGTACTCACGCCTGCCACTTCCACGAAATGCATGACAACGCCACCAAAATCAAATCCCAGGTGCACTAGACCCAGGGGAACCTCGGCAATAGACGCGCAACTCCGGAAAATCACGGGCGACGGAGTGGCATGCGTGAGAGTGAGAGGCTGTGCAAGAGGAAGGGGTCAGCCTTGTACTCACGCCTGCTACTTCCACGAAACACATTCACCACGCGGCCAAATCGGATTCCCGGGTGCACTAGATAGTCCCAGGGGAGTTGGAGAGTAGGCGCGCAGCTCCTGACAAATCACGGGAGCCGTAGTGGCACGCCTGCCAGTGAGAGGCTGTGCACTGTGAGGCACATGTGCTAAAGAAGGCGGTGACTCTTGTACTTACTCCTGCTACTTCCACCAAACACATCACCACGCGGCTAAAATGGATTCCCGCGTGCACTAGATAGTCCCAGAGGAGTTGGGGGTTAGGCGCGCACCTCCTGCAAGTCACGGGAGCCGTGGTGGCACGCCTGCGAGTGAGAGGCTGTGCACTATGAGGCACATGTGGTAAAGAAGGCGGTGAGCCTTGTACTCACGCCTGCCACTTCCACGAAACGCATGACAACGCCACCAAAATCAAATCCCAGGTGCACTAGACCCAGGGGAACGTCGGCAATAGACGCGCAACTCCGGAAAATCACGGGCGACGGAGTGGCATGCGTGAGAGTGAGAGGCTGTGCAAGAGGAAGGGGTCAGCCTTGTACTCACGCCTGCTACTTCCACGAAACACATCACCACGCGAATAAAATGGATTCCCGCGTGCACTAGATAGTCCCAGGGGAGTTGGGGGCTAGGCGCGCACCTCCTGCAAGTCACGGGAGCCGTGGTGGCACGCCTGCGAGTGAGAGGCTGTGCACTATGAGGCACATGTGCTGAAGAAGGCGGTGAGCCTTGTACTGACGCCTGCCACTTCCACGAAACGCATGACAACGCCACCAAAATCAAATCCCAGGTGCACTAGACCCAGGGGAACGTCGGCAATAGACGCGCAACTCCGGAAAATCACGGGCGACGGAGTGGCATGCGTGAGAGTGAGAGGCTGTGCAAGAGGAAGGGGTCAGCCTTGTACTCACGCCTGCTACTTCCACGAAACACATCACCACGCGGCCAAAACCGATTCCCGGGTGCACTAGATAGTCCCAGGGGAGTTGGAGAGTAGGCGCGCAGCTCCTGCCAAATCACGGGAGCCGTAGTGGCACGCCTGCCAGTGAGAGGCTGTGCAGTGTGAGGCACATGTGCTAAAGAAGGCGGTGACTCTTGTACTTACTCCTGCTACTTCCACCAAACACATCACCACGCGGCTAAAATGGATTCCCGCGTGCACTAGATAGTCCCAGGGGAGTTGGGGGTTAGGCGCGCACCTCCTGCCAGTCACGGGAGCCGTGGTGGCACGCCTGCGAGTGAGAGGCTGTGCACTATGAGGCACATGTGGTAAAAAAGGTGGTGAGCCTTGTACTCACGCCTGCCACTTCCACGAAATGCATGACAACGCCACCAAAATCAAATCCCAGGTGCACTAGACCCAGGGGAACCTCGACAATAGACGCGCAACTCCGGAAAATCACGGGCGACGGAGTGGCATGCGTGAGAGTGAGAGGCTGTGCAAGAGGAAGGGGTCAGCCTTGTACTCACGCCTGCTACTTCCACGAAACACATTCACCACGCGGCCAAAACGGATTCCCGGGTGCACTAGATAGTCCCAGGGGAGTTGGAGAGTAGGCGCGCAGCTCCTGACAAATCACGGGAGCCGTAGTGGCACGCCTGCCAGTGAGAGGCTGTGCACTGTGAGGCACATGTGCTAAAGAAGGCGGTGACTCTTGTACTTACTCCTGCTACTTCCACCAAACACATCACCACGCGGCTAAAATGGATTCCCGCGTGCACTAGATAGTCCCAGAGGAGTTGGGGGTTAGGCGCGCACCTCCTGCAAGTCACGGGAGCCGTGGTGGCACGCCTGCGAGTGAGAGGCTGTGCACTATGAGGCACATGTGGTAAAGAAGGCGGTGAGCCTTGTACTCACGCCTGCCACTTCCACGAAACGCATGACAACGCCACCAAAATCAAATCCCAGGTGCACTAGACCCAGGGGAACGTCGGCAATAGACGCGCAACTCCGGAAAATCACGGGCGACGGAGTGGCATGCGTGAGAGTGAGAGGCTGTGCAAGAGGAAGGGGTCAGCCTTGTACTCACGCCTGCTACTTCCACGAAACACATCACCACGCGAATAAAATGGATTCCCGCGTGCACTAGATAGTCCCAGGGGAGTTGGGGGCTAGGCGCGCACCTCCTGCAAGTCACGGGAGCCGTGGTGGCACGCCTGCGAGTGAGAGGCTGTGCACTATGAGGCACATGTGCTGAAGAAGGCGGTGAGCCTTGTACTGACGCCTGCCACTTCCACGAAACGCATGACAACGCCACCAAAATCAAATCCCAGGTGCACTAGACCCAGGGGAACGTCGGCAATAGACGCGCAACTCCGGAAAATCACGGGCGACGGAGTGGCATGCGTGAGAGTGAGAGGCTGTGCAAGAGGAAGGGGTCAGCCTTGTACTCACGCCTGCTACTTCCACGAAACACATCACCACGCGGCCAAAACCGATTCCCGGGTGCACTAGATAGTCCCAGGGGAGTTGGAGAGTAGGCGCGCAGCTCCTGCCAAATCACGGGAGCCGTAGTGGCACGCCTGCCAGTGAGAGGCTGTGCAGTGTGAGGCACATGTGCTAAAGAAGGCGGTGACTCTTGTACTTACTCCTGCTACTTCCACCAAACACATCACCACGCGGCTAAAATGGATTCCCGCGTGCACTAGATAGTCCCAGGGGAGTTGGGGGTTAGGCGCGCACCTCCTGCCAGTCACGGGAGCCGTGGTGGCACGCCTGCGAGTGAGAGGCTGTGCACTATGAGGCACATGTGGTAAAAAAGGTGGTGAGCCTTGTACTCACGCCTGCCACTTCCACGAAATGCATGACAACGCCACCAAAATCAAATCCCAGGTGCACTAGACCCAGGGGAACCTCGGCAATAGACGCGCAACTCCGGAAAATCACGGGCGACGGAGTGGCATGCGTGAGAGTGAGAGGCTGTGCAAGAGGAAGGGGTCAGCCTTGTACTCACGCCTGCTACTTCCACGAAACACATTCACCACGCGGCCAAAACGGATTCCCGGGTGCACTAGATAGTCCCAGGGGAGTTGGAGAGTAGGCGCGCAGCTCCTGACAAATCACGGGAGCCGTAGTGGCACGCCTGCCAGTGAGAGGCTGTGCACTGTGAGGCACATGTGCTAAAGAAGGCGGTGACTCTTGTACTTACTCCTGCTACTTCCACCAAACACATCACCACGCGGCTAAAATGGATTCCCGCGTGCACTAGATAGTCCCAGAGGAGTTGGGGGTTAGGCGCGCACCTCCTGCAAGTCACGGGAGCCGTGGTGGCACGCCTGCGAGTGAGAGGCTGTGCACTATGAGGCACATGTGGTAAAGAAGGCGGTGAGCCTTGTACTCACGCCTGCCACTTCCACGAAACGCATGACAACGCCACCAAAATCAAATCCCAGGTGCACTAGACCCAGGGGAACGTCGGCAATAGACGCGCAACTCCGGAAAATCACGGGCGACGGAGTGGCATGCGTGAGAGTGAGAGGCTGTGCAAGAGGAAGGGGTCAGCCTTGTACTCACGCCTGCTACTTCCACGAAACACATCACCACGCGAATAAAATGGATTCCCGCGTGCACTAGATAGTCCCAGGGGAGTTGGGGGCTAGGCGCGCACCTCCTGCAAGTCACGGGAGCCGTGGTGGCACGCCTGCGAGTGAGAGGCTGTGCACTATGAGGCACATGTGCTGAAGAAGGCGGTGAGCCTTGTACTGACGCCTGCCACTTCCACGAAACGCATGACAACGCCACCAAAATCAAATCCCAGGTGCACTAGACCCAGGGGAACGTCGGCAATAGACGCGCAACTCCGGAAAATCACGGGCGACGGAGTGGCATGCGTGAGAGTGAGAGGCTGTGCAAGAGGAAGGGGTCAGCCTTGTACTCACGCCTGCTACTTCCACGAAACACATCACCACGCGGCCAAAACCGATTCCCGGGTGCACTAGATAGTCCCAGGGGAGTTGGAGAGTAGGCGCGCAGCTCCTGCCAAATCACGGGAGCCGTAGTGGCACGCCTGCCAGTGAGAGGCTGTGCAGTGTGAGGCACATGTGCTAAAGAAGGCGGTGACTCTTGTACTTACTCCTGCTACTTCCACCAAACACATCACCACGCGGCTAAAATGGATTCCCGCGTGCACTAGATAGTCCCAGGGGAGTTGGGGGTTAGGCGAGCACCTCCTGCCAGTCACGGGAGCCGTGGTGGCACGCCTGCGAGTGAGAGGCTGTGCACTATGAGGCACATGTGGTAAAAAAGGTGGTGAGCCTTGTACTCACGCCTGCCACTTCCACGAAATGCATGACAACGCCACCAAAATCAAATCCCAGGTGCACTAGACCCAGGGGAACCTCGGCAATAGACGCGCAACTCCGGAAAATCACGGGCGACGGAGTGGCATGCGTGAGAGTGAGAGGCTGTGCAAGAGGAAGGGGTCAGCCTTGTACTCACGCCTGCTACTTCCACGAAACACATTCACCACGCGGCCAAAACGGATTCCCGGGTGCACTAGATAGTCCCAGGGGAGTTGGAGAGTAGGCGCGCAGCTCCTGACAAATCACGGGAGCCGTAGTGGCACGCCTGCCAGTGAGAGGCTGTGCACTGTGAGGCACATGTGCTAAAGAAGGCGGTGACTCTTGTACTTACTCCTGCTACTTCCACCAAACACATCACCACGCGGCTAAAATGGATTCCCGCGTGCACTAGATAGTCCCAGAGGAGTTGGGGGTTAGGCGCGCACCTCCTGCAAGTCACGGGAGCCGTGGTGGCACGCCTGCGAGTGAGAGGCTGTGCACTATGAGGCACATGTGGTAAAGAAGGCGGTGAGCCTTGTACTCACGCCTGCCACTTCCACGAAACGCATGACAACGCCACCAAAATCAAATCCCAGGTGCACTAGACCCAGGGGAACGTCGGCAATAGACGCGCAACTCCGGAAAATCACGGGCGACGGAGTGGCATGCGTGAGAGTGAGAGGCTGTGCAAGAGGAAGGGGTCAGCCTTGTACTCACGCCTGCTACTTCCACGAAACACATCACCACGCGAATAAAATGGATTCCCGCGTGCACTAGATAGTCCCAGGGGAGTTGGGGGCTAGGCGCGCACCTCCTGCAAGTCACGGGAGCCGTGGTGGCACGCCTGCGAGTGAGAGGCTGTGCACTATGAGGCACATGTGCTGAAGAAGGCGGTGAGCCTTGTACTGACGCCTGCCACTTCCACGAAACGCATGACAACGCCACCAAAATCAAATCCCAGGTGCACTAGACCCAGGGGAACGTCGGCAATAGACGCGCAACTCCGGAAAATCACGGGCGACGGAGTGGCATGCGTGAGAGTGAGAGGCTGTGCAAGAGGAAGGGGTCAGCCTTGTACTCACGCCTGCTACTTCCACGAAACACATCACCACGCGGCCAAAACCGATTCCCGGGTGCACTAGATAGTCCCAGGGGAGTTGGAGAGTAGGCGCGCAGCTCCTGCCAAATCACGGGAGCCGTAGTGGCACGCCTGCCAGTGAGAGGCTGTGCAGTGTGAGGCACATGTGCTAAAGAAGGCGGTGACTCTTGTACTTACTCCTGCTACTTCCACCAAACACATCACCACGCGGCTAAAATGGATTCCCGCGTGCACTAGATAGTCCCAGGGGAGTTGGGGGTTAGGCGCGCACCTCCTGCCAGTCACGGGAGCCGTGGTGGCACGCCTGCGAGTGAGAGGCTGTGCACTATGAGGCACATGTGGTAAAAAAGGTGGTGAGCCTTGTACTCACGCCTGCCACTTCCACGAAATGCATGACAACGCCACCAAAATCAAATCCCAGGTGCACTAGACCCAGGGGAACCTCGGCAATAGACGCGCAACTCCGGAAAATCACGGGCGACGGAGTGGCATGCGTGAGAGTGAGAGGCTGTGCAAGAGGAAGGGGTCAGCCTTGTACTCACGCCTGCTACTTCCACGAAACACATTCACCACGCGGCCAAAACGGATTCCCGGGTGCACTAGATAGTCCCAGGGGAGTTGGAGAGTAGGCGCGCAGCTCCTGACAAATCACGGGAGCCGTAGTGGCACGCCTGCCAGTGAGAGGCTGTGCACTGTGAGGCACATGTGCTAAAGAAGGCGGTGACTCTTGTACTTACTCCTGCTACTTCCACCAAACACATCACCACGCGGCTAAAATGGATTCCCGCGTGCACTAGATAGTCCCAGAGGAGTTGGGGGTTAGGCGCGCACCTCCTGCAAGTCACGGGAGCCGTGGTGGCACGCCTGCGAGTGAGAGGCTGTGCACTATGAGGCACATGTGGTAAAGAAGGCGGTGAGCCTTGTACTCACGCCTGCCACTTCCACGAAACGCATGACAACGCCACCAAAATCAAATCCCAGGTGCACTAGACCCAGGGGAACGTCGGCAATAGCCGCGCAACTCCGGAAAATCACGGGCGACGGAGTGGCATGCGTGAGAGTGAGAGGCTGTGCAAGAGGAAGGGGTCAGCCTTGTACTCACGCCTGCTACTTCCACGAAACACATCACCACGCGAATAAAATGGATTCCCGCGTGCACTAGATAGTCCCAGGGGAGTTGGGGGCTAGGCGCGCACCTCCTGCAAGTCACGGGAGCCGTGGTGGCACGCCTGCGAGTGAGAGGCTGTGCACTATGAGGCACATGTGCTGAAGAATGCGGTGAGCCTTGTACTGACGCCTGCCACTTCCACGAAACGCATGACAACGCCACCAAAATCAAATCCCAGGTGCACTAGACCCAGGGGAACGTCGGCAATAGACGCACAACTCCGGAAAATCACGGGCGACGGAGTGGCATGCGTGAGAGTGAGAGGCTGTGCAAGAGGAAGGGGTCAGCCTTGTACTCACGCCTGCTACTTCCACGAAACACATCACCACGCGGCCAAAACCGATTCCCGGGTGCACTAGATAGTCCCAGGGGAGTTGGAGAGTAGGCGCGCAGCTCCTGCCAAATCACGGGAGCCGTAGTGGCACGCCTGCCAGTGAGAGGCTGTGCAGTGTGAGGCACATGTGCTAAAGAAGGCGGTGACTCTTGTACTTACTCCTGCTACTTCCACCAAACACATCACCACGCGGCTAAAATGGATTCCCGCGTGCACTAGATAGTCCCAGGGGAGTTGGGGGTTAGGCGCGCACCTCCTGCCAGTCACGGGAGCCGTGGTGGCACGCCTGCGAGTGAGAGGCTGTGCACTATGAGGCACATGTGGTAAAAAAGGTGGTGAGCCTTGTACTCACGCCTGCCACTTCCACGAAATGCATGACAACGCCACCAAAATCAAATCCCAGGTGCACTAGACCCAGGGGAACCTCGGCAATAGACGCGCAACTCCGGAAAATCACGGGCGACGGAGTGGCATGCGTGAGAGTGAGAGGCTGTGCAAGAGGAAGGGGTCAGCCTTGTACTCACGCCTGCTACTTCCACGAAACACATTCACCACGCGGCCAAAACGGATTCCCGGGTGCACTAGATAGTCCCAGGGGAGTTGGAGAGTAGGCGCGCAGCTCCTGACAAATCACGGGAGCCGTAGTGGCACGCCTGCCAGTGAGAGGCTGTGCACTGTGAGGCACATGTGCTAAAGAAGGCGGTGACTCTTGTACTTACTCCTGCTACTTCCACCAAACACATCACCACGCGGCTAAAATGGATTCCCGCGTGCACTAGATAGTCCCAGAGGAGTTGGGGGTTAGGCGCGCACCTCCTGCAAGTCACGGGAGCCGTGGTGGCACGCCTGCGAGTGAGAGGCTGTGCACTATGAGGCACATGTGGTAAAGAAGGCGGTGAGCCTTGTACTCACGCCTGCCACTTCCACGAAACGCATGACAACGCCACCAAAATCAAATCGCAGGTGCACTAGACCCAGGGGAACGTCGGCAATAGCCGCGCAACTCCGGAAAATCACGGGCGACGGAGTGGCATGCGTGAGAGTGAGAGGCTGTGCAAGAGGAAGGGGTCAGCCTTGTACTCACGCCTGCTACTTCCACGAAACACATCACCACGCGAATAAAATGGATTCCCGCGTGCACTAGATAGTCCCAGGGGAGTTGGGGGCTAGGCGCGCACCTCCTGCAAGTCACGGGAGCCGTGGTGGCACGCCTGCGAGTGAGAGGCTGTGCACTATGAGGCACATGTGCTGAAGAAGGCGGTGAGCCTTGTACTGACGCCTGCCACTTCCACGAAACGCATGACAACGCCACCAAAATCAAATCCCAGGTGCACTAGACCCAGGGGAACGTCGGCAATAGACGCGCAACTCCGGAAAATCACGGGCGACGGAGTGGCATGCGTGAGAGTGAGAGGCTGTGCAAGAGGAAGGGGTCAGCCTTGTACTCACGCCTGCTACTTCCACGAAACACATCACCACGCGGCCAAAACCGATTCCCGGGTGCACTAGATAGTCCCAGGGGAGTTGGAGAGTAGGCGCGCAGCTCCTGCCAAATCACGGGAGCCGTAGTGGCACGCCTGCCAGTGAGAGGCTGTGCAGTGTGAGGCACATGTGCTAAAGAAGGCGGTGACTCTTGTACTTACTCCTGCTACTTCCACCAAACACATCACCACGCGGCTAAAATGGATTCCCGCGTGCACTAGATAGTCCCAGGGGAGTTGGGGGTTAGGCGCGCACCTCCTGCCAGTCACGGGAGCCGTGGTGGCACGCCTGCGAGTGAGAGGCTGTGCACTATGAGGCACATGTGGTAAAAAAGGTGGTGAGCCTTGTACTCACGCCTGCCACTTCCACGAAATGCATGACAACGCCACCAAAATCAAATCCCAGGTGCACTAGACCCAGGGGAACCTCGGCAATAGACGCGCAACTCCGGAAAATCACGGGCGACGGAGTGGCATGCGTGAGAGTGAGAGGCTGTGCAAGAGGAAGGGGTCAGCCTTGTACTCACGCCTGCTACTTCCACGAAACACATTCACCACGCGGCCAAAACGGATTCCCGGGTGCACTAGATAGTCCCAGGGGAGTTGGAGAGTAGGCGCGCAGCTCCTGACAAATCACGGGAGCCGTAGTGGCACGCCTGCCAGTGAGAGGCTGTGCACTGTGAGGCACATGTGCTAAAGAAGGCGGTGACTCTTGTACTTACTCCTGCTACTTCCACCAAACACATCACCACGCGGCTAAAATGGATTCCCGCGTGCACTAGATAGTCCCAGAGGAGTTGGGGGTTAGACGCGCACCTCCTGCAAGTCACGGGAGCCGTGGTGGCACGCCTGCGAGTGAGAGGCTGTGCACTATGAGGCACATGTGGTAAAGAAGGCGGTGAGCCTTGTACTCACGCCTGCCACTTCCACGAAACGCATGACAACGCCACCAAAATCAAATCCCAGGTGCACTAGACCCAGGGGAACGTCGGCAATAGACGCGCAACTCCGGAAAATCACGGGCGACGGAGTGACATGCGTGAGAGTGAGAGGCTGTGCAAGAGGAAGGGGTCAGCCTTGTACTCACGCCTGCTACTTCCACGAAACACATCACCACGCGAATAAAATGGATTCCCGCGTGCACTAGATAGTCCCAGGGGAGTTGGGGGCTAGGCGCGCACCTCCTGCAAGTCACGGGAGCCGTGGTGGCACGCCTGCGAGTGAGAGGCTGTGCACTATGAGGCACATGTGCTGAAGAAGGCGGTGAGCCTTGTACTGACGCCTGCCACTTCCACGAAACGCATGACAACGCCACCAAAATCAAATCCCAGGTGCACTAGACCCAGGGGAACGTCGGCAATAGACGCGCAACTCCGGAAAATCACGGGCGACGGAGTGGCATGCGTGAGAGTGAGAGGCTGTGCAAGAGGAAGGGGTCAGCCTTGTACTCACGCCTGCTACTTCCACGAAACACATCACCACGCGGCCAAAACCGATTCCCGGGTGCACTAGATAGTCCCAGGGGAGTTGGAGAGTAGGCGCGCAGCTCCTGCCAAATCACGGGAGCCGTAGTGGCACGCCTGCCAGTGAGAGGCTGTGCAGTGTGAGGCACATGTGCTAAAGAAGGCGGTGACTCTTGTACTTACTCCTGCTACTTCCACCAAACACATCACCACGCGGCTAAAATGGATTCCCGCGTGCACTAGATAGTCCCAGGGGAGTTGGGGGTTAGGCGCGCACCTCCTGCCAGTCACGGGAGCCGTGGTGGCACGCCTGCGAGTGAGAGGCTGTGCACTATGAGGCACATGTGGTAAAAAAGGTGGTGAGCCTTGTACTCACGCCTGCCACTTCCACGAAATGCATGACAACGCCACCAAAATCAAATCCCAGGTGCACTAGACCCAGGGGAACCTCGGCAATAGACGCGCAACTCCGGAAAATCACGGGCGACGGAGTGGCATGCGTGAGAGTGAGAGGCTGTGCAAGAGGAAGGGGTCAGCCTTGTACTCACGCCTGCTACTTCCACGAAACACATTCACCACGCGGCCAAAACGGATTCCCGGGTGCACTAGATAGTCCCAGGGGAGTTGGAGAGTAGGCGCGCAGCTCCTGACAAATCACGGGAGCCGTAGTGGCACGCCTGCCAGTGAGAGGCTGTGCACTGTGAGGCACATGTGCTAAAGAAGGCGGTGACTCTTGTACTTACTCCTGCTACTTCCACCAAACACATCACCACGCGGCTAAAATGGATTCCCGCGTGCACTAGATAGTCCCAGAGGAGTTGGGGGTTAGACGCGCACCTCCTGCAAGTCACGGGAGCCGTGGTGGCACGCCTGCGAGTGAGAGGCTGTGCACTATGAGGCACATGTGGTAAAGAAGGCGGTGAGCCTTGTACTCACGCCTGCCACTTCCACGAAACGCATGACAACGCCACCAAAATCAAATCCCAGGTGCACTAGACCCAGGGGAACGTCGGCAATAGACGCGCAACTCCGGAAAATCACGGGCGACGGAGTGGCATGCGTGAGAGTGAGAGGCTGTGCAAGAGGAAGGGGTCAGCCTTGTACTCACGCCTGCTACTTCCACGAAACACATCACCACGCGAATAAAATGGATTCCCGCGTGCACTAGATAGTCCCAGGGGAGTTGGGGGCTAGGCGCGCACCTCCTGCAAGTCACGGGAGCCGTGGTGGCACGCCTGCGAGTGAGAGGCTGTGCACTATGAGGCACATGTGCTGAAGAAGGCGGTGAGCCTTGTACTGACGCCTGCCACTTCCACGAAACGCATGACAACGCCACCAAAATCAAATCCCAGGTGCACTAGACCCAGGGGAACGTCGGCAATAGACGCGCAACTCCGGAAAATCACGGGCGACGGAGTGGCATGCGTGAGAGTGAGAGGCTGTGCAAGAGGAAGGGGTCAGCCTTGTACTCACGCCTGCTACTTCCACGAAACACATCACCACGCGGCCAAAACCGATTCCCGGGTGCACTAGATAGTCCCAGGGGAGTTGGAGAGTAGGCGCGCAGCTCCTGCCAAATCACGGGAGCCGTAGTGGCACGCCTGCCAGTGAGAGGCTGTGCAGTGTGAGGCACATGTGCTAAAGAAGGCGGTGACTCTTGTACTTACTCCTGCTACTTCCACCAAACACATCACCACGCGGCTAAAATGGATTCCCGCGTGCACTAGATAGTCCCAGGGGAGTTGGGGGTTAGGCGCGCACCTCCTGCCAGTCACGGGAGCCGTGGTGGCACGCCTGCGAGTGAGAGGCTGTGCACTATGAGGCACATGTGGTAAAAAAGGTGGTGAGCCTTGTACTCACGCCTGCCACTTCCACGAAATGCATGACAACGCCACCAAAATCAAATCCCAGGTGCACTAGACCCAGGGGAACCTCGGCAATAGACGCGCAACTCCGGAAAATCACGGGCGACGGAGTGGCATGCGTGAGAGTGAGAGGCTGTGCAAGAGGAAGGGGTCAGCCTTGTACTCACGCCTGCTACTTCCACGAAACACATTCACCACGCGGCCAAATCGGATTCCCGGGTGCACTAGATAGTCCCAGGGGAGTTGGAGAGTAGGCGCGCAGCTCCTGACAAATCACGGGAGCCGTAGTGGCACGCCTGCCAGTGAGAGGCTGTGCACTGTGAGGCACATGTGCTAAAGAAGGCGGTGACTCTTGTACTTACTCCTGCTACTTCCACCAAACACATCACCACGCGGCTAAAATGGATTCCCGCGTGCACTAGATAGTCCCAGAGGAGTTGGGGGTTAGGCGCGCACCTCCTGCAAGTCACGGGAGCCGTGGTGGCACGCCTGCGAGTGAGAGGCTGTGCACTATGAGGCACATGTGGTAAAGAAGGCGGTGAGCCTTGTACTCACGCCTGCCACTTCCACGAAACGCATGACAACGCCACCAAAATCAAATCCCAGGTGCACTAGACCCAGGGGAACGTCGGCAATAGACGCGCAACTCCGGAAAATCACGGGCGACGGAGTGGCATGCGTGAGAGTGAGAGGCTGTGCAAGAGGAAGGGGTCAGCCTTGTACTCACGCCTGCTACTTCCACGAAACACATCACCACGCGAATAAAATGGATTCCCGCGTGCACTAGATAGTCCCAGGGGAGTTGGGGGCTAGGCGCGCACCTCCTGCAAGTCACGGGAGCCGTGGTGGCACGCCTGCGAGTGAGAGGCTGTGCACTATGAGGCACATGTGCTGAAGAAGGCGGTGAGCCTTGTACTGACGCCTGCCACTTCCACGAAACGCATGACAACGCCACCAAAATCAAATCCCAGGTGCACTAGACCCAGGGGAACGTCGGCAATAGACGCGCAACTCCGGAAAATCACGGGCGACGGAGTGGCATGCGTGAGAGTGAGAGGCTGTGCAAGAGGAAGGGGTCAGCCTTGTACTCACGCCTGCTACTTCCACGAAACACATCACCACGCGGCCAAAACCGATTCCCGGGTGCACTAGATAGTCCCAGGGGAGTTGGAGAGTAGGCGCGCAGCTCCTGCCAAATCACGGGAGCCGTAGTGGCACGCCTGCCAGTGAGAGGCTGTGCAGTGTGAGGCACATGTGCTAAAGAAGGCGGTGACTCTTGTACTTACTCCTGCTACTTCCACCAAACACATCACCACGCGGCTAAAATGGATTCCCGCGTGCACTAGATAGTCCCAGGGGAGTTGGGGGTTAGGCGCGCACCTCCTGCCAGTCACGGGAGCCGTGGTGGCACGCCTGCGAGTGAGAGGCTGTGCACTATGAGGCACATGTGGTAAAAAAGGTGGTGAGCCTTGTACTCACGCCTGCCACTTCCACGAAATGCATGACAACGCCACCAAAATCAAATCCCAGGTGCACTAGACCCAGGGGAACCTCGGCAATAGACGCGCAACTCCGGAAAATCACGGGCGACGGAGTGGCATGCGTGAGAGTGAGAGGCTGTGCAAGAGGAAGGGGTCAGCCTTGTACTCACGCCTGCTACTTCCACGAAACACATTCACCACGCGGCCAAAACGGATTCCCGGGTGCACTAGATAGTCCCAGGGGAGTTGGAGAGTAGGCGCGCAGCTCCTGACAAATCACGGGAGCCGTAGTGGCACGCCTGCCAGTGAGAGGCTGTGCACTGTGAGGCACATGTGCTAAAGAAGGCGGTGACTCTTGTACTTACTCCTGCTACTTCCACCAAACACATCACCACGCGGCTAAAATGGATTCCCGCGTGCACTAGATAGTCCCAGAGGAGTTGGGGGTTAGGCGCGCACCTCCTGCAAGTCACGGGAGCCGTGGTGGCACGCCTGCGAGTGAGAGGCTGTGCACTATGAGGCACATGTGGTAAAGAAGGCGGTGAGCCTTGTACTCACGCCTGCCACTTCCACGAAACGCATGACAACGCCACCAAAATCAAATCCCAGGTGCACTAGACCCAGGGGAACGTCGGCAATAGCCGCGCAACTCCGGAAAATCACGGGCGACGGAGTGGCATGCGTGAGAGTGAGAGGCTGTGCAAGAGGAAGGGGTCAGCCTTGTACTCACGCCTGCTACTTCCACGAAACACATCACCACGCGAATAAAATGGATTCCCGCGTGCACTAGATAGTCCCAGGGGAGTTGGGGGCTAGGCGCGCACCTCCTGCAAGTCACGGGAGCCGTGGTGGCACGCCTGCGAGTGAGAGGCTGTGCACTATGAGGCACATGTGCTGAAGAAGGCGGTGAGCCTTGTACTGACGCCTGCCACTTCCACGAAACGCATGACAACGCCACCAAAATCAAATCCCAGGTGCACTAGACCCAGGGGAACGTCGGCAATAGACGCGCAACTCCGGAAAATCACGGGCGACGGAGTGGCATGCGTGAGAGTGAGAGGCTGTGCAAGAGGAAGGGGTCAGCCTTGTACTCACGCCTGCTACTTCCACGAAACACATCACCACGCGGCCAAAACCGATTCCCGGGTGCACTAGATAGTCCCAGGGGAGTTGGAGAGTAGGCGCGCAGCTCCTGCCAAATCACGGGAGCCGTAGTGGCACGCCTGCCAGTGAGAGGCTGTGCAGTGTGAGGCACATGTGCTAAAGAAGGCGGTGACTCTTGTACTTACTCCTGCTACTTCCACCAAACACATCACCACGCGGCTAAAATGGATTCCCGCGTGCACTAGATAGTCCCAGGGGAGTTGGGGGTTAGGCGCGCACCTCCTGCCAGTCACGGGAGCCGTGGTGGCACGCCTGCGAGTGAGAGGCTGTGCACTATGAGGCACATGTGGTAAAAAAGGTGGTGAGCCTTGTACTCACGCCTGCCACTTCCACGAAATGCATGACAACGCCACCAAAATCAAATCCCAGGTGCACTAGACCCAGGGGAACCTCGGCAATAGACGCGCAACTCCGGAAAATCACGGGCGACGGAGTGGCATGCGTGAGAGTGAGAGGCTGTGCAAGAGGAAGGGGTCAGCCTTGTACTCACGCCTGCTACTTCCACGAAACACATTCACCACGCGGCCAAAACGGTTTCCCGGGTGCACTAGATAGTCCCAGGGGAGTTGGAGAGTAGGCGCGCAGCTCCTGACAAATCACGGGAGCCGTAGTGGCACGCCTGCCAGTGAGAGGCTGTGCACTGTGAGGCACATGTGCTAAAGAAGGCGGTGACTCTTGTACTTACTCCTGCTACTTCCACCAAACACATCACCACGCGGCTAAAATGGATTCCCGCGTGCACTAGATAGTCCCAGAGGAGTTGGGGGTTAGGCGCGCACCTCCTGCAAGTCACGGGAGCCGTGGTGGCACGCCTGCGAGTGAGAGGCTGTGCACTATGAGGCACATGTGGTAAAGAAGGCGGTGAGCCTTGTACTCACGCCTGCCACTTCCACGAAACGCATGACAACGCCACCAAAATCAAATCCCAGGTGCACTAGACCCAGGGGAACGTCGGCAATAGACGCGCAACTCCGGAAAATCACGGGCGACGGAGTGGCATGCGTGAGAGTGAGAGGCTGTGCAAGAGGAAGGGGTCAGCCTTGTACTCACGCCTGCTACTTCCACGAAACACATCACCACGCGAATAAAATGGATTCCCGCGTGCACTAGATAGTCCCAGGGGAGTTGGGGGCTAGGCGCGCACCTCCTGCAAGTCACGGGAGCCGTGGTGGCACGCCTGCGAGTGAGAGGCTGTGCACTATGAGGCACATGTGCTGAAGAAGGCGGTGAGCCTTGTACTGACGCCTGCCACTTCCACGAAACGCATGACAACGCCACCAAAATCAAATCCCAGGTGCACTAGACCCAGGGGAACGTCGGCAATAGACGCGCAACTCCGGAAAATCACGGGCGACGGAGTGGCATGCGTGAGAGTGAGAGGCTGTGCAAGAGGAAGGGGTCAGCCTTGTACTCACGCCTGCTACTTCCACGAAACACATCACCACGCGGCCAAAACCGATTCCCGGGTGCACTAGATAGTCCCAGGGGAGTTGGAGAGTAGGCGCGCAGCTCCTGCCAAATCACGGGAGCCGTAGTGGCACGCCTGCCAGTGAGAGGCTGTGCAGTGTGAGGCACATGTGCTAAAGAAGGCGGTGACTCTTGTACTTACTCCTGCTACTTCCACCAAACACATCACCACGCGGCTAAAATGGATTCCCGCGTGCACTAGATAGTCCCAGGGGAGTTGGGGGTTAGGCGCGCACCTCCTGCCAGTCACGGGAGCCGTGGTGGCACGCCTGCGAGTGAGAGGCTGTGCACTATGAGGCACATGTGGTAAAAAAGGTGGTGAGCCTTGTACTCACGCCTGCCACTTCCACGAAATGCATGACAACGCCACCAAAATCAAATCCCAGGTGCACTAGACCCAGGGGAACCTCGGCAATAGACGCGCAACTCCGGAAAATCACGGGCGACGGAGTGGCATGCGTGAGAGTGAGAGGCTGTGCAAGAGGAAGGGGTCAGCCTTGTACTCACGCCTGCTACTTCCACGAAACACATTCACCACGCGGCCAAAACGGATTCCCGGGTGCACTAGATAGTCCCAGGGGAGTTGGAGAGTAGGCGCGCAGCTCCTGACAAATCACGGGAGCCGTAGTGGCACGCCTGCCAGTGAGAGGCTGTGCACTGTGAGGCACATGTGCTAAAGAAGGCGGTGACTCTTGTACTTACTCCTGCTACTTCCACCAAACACATCACCACGCGGCTAAAATGGATTCCCGCGTGCACTAGTTAGTCCCAGAGGAGTTGGGGGTTAGGCGCGCACCTCCTGCAAGTCACGGGAGCCGTGGTGGCACGCCTGCGAGTGAGAGGCTGTGCACTATGAGGCACATGTGGTAAAGAAGGCGGTGAGCCTTGTACTCACGCCTGCCACTTCCACGAAACGCATGACAACGCCACCAAAATCAAATCCCAGGTGCACTAGACCCAGGGGAACGTCGGCAATAGACGCGCAACTCCGGAAAATCACGGGCGACGGAGTGGCATGCGTGAGAGTGAGAGGCTGTGCAAGAGGAAGGGGTCAGCCTTGTACTCACGCCTGCTACTTCCACGAAACACATCACCACGCGAATAAAATGGATTCCCGCGTGCACTAGATAGTCCCAGGGGAGTTGGGGGCTAGGCGCGCACCTCCTGCAAGTCACGGGAGCCGTGGTGGCACGCCTGCGAGTGAGAGGCTGTGCACTATGAGGCACATGTGCTGAAGAAGGCGGTGAGCCTTGTACTGACGCCTGCCACTTCCACGAAACGCATGACAACGCCACCAAAATCAAATCCCAGGTGCACTAGACCCAGGGGAACGTCGGCAATAGACGCGCAACTCCGGAAAATCACGGGCGACGGAGTGGCATGCGTGAGAGTGAGAGGCTGTGCAAGAGGAAGGGGTCAGCCTTGTACTCACGCCTGCTACTTCCACGAAACACATCACCACGCGGCCAAAACCGATTCCCGGGTGCACTAGATAGTCCCAGGGGAGTTGGAGAGTAGGCGCGCAGCTCCTGCCAAATCACGGGAGCCGTAGTGGCACGCCTGCCAGTGAGAGGCTGTGCAGTGTGAGGCACATGTGCTAAAGAAGGCGGTGACTCTTGTACTTACTCCTGCTACTTCCACCAAACACATCACCACGCGGCTAAAATGGATTCCCGCGTGCACTAGATAGTCCCAGGGGAGTTGGGGGTTAGGCGCGCACCTCCTGCCAGTCACGGGAGCCGTGGTGGCACGCCTGCGAGTGAGAGGCTGTGCACTATGAGGCACATGTGGTAAAAAAGGTGGTGAGCCTTGTACTCACGCCTGCCACTTCCACGAAATGCATGACAACGCCACCAAAATCAAATCCCAGGTGCACTAGACCCAGGGGAACCTCGGCAATAGACGCGCAACTCCGGAAAATCACGGGCGACGGAGTGGCATGCGTGAGAGTGAGAGGCTGTGCAAGAGGAAGGGGTCAGCCTTGTACTCACGCCTGCTACTTCCACGAAACACATTCACCACGCGGCCAAAACGGATTCCCGGGTGCACTAGATAGTCCCAGGGGAGTTGGAGAGTAGGCGCGCAGCTCCTGACAAATCACGGGAGCCGTAGTGGCACGCCTGCCAGTGAGAGGCTGTGCACTGTGAGGCACATGTGCTAAAGAAGGCGGTGACTCTTGTACTTACTCCTGCTACTTCCACCAAACACATCACCACGCGGCTAAAATGGATTCCCGCGTGCACTAGATAGTCCCAGAGGAGTTGGGGGTTAGGCGCGCACCTCCTGCAAGTCACGGGAGCCGTGGTGGCACGCCTGCGAGTGAGAGGCTGTGCACTATGAGGCACATGTGGTAAAGAAGGCGGTGAGCCTTGTACTCACGCCTGCCACTTCCACGAAACGCATGACAACGCCACCAAAATCAAATCCCAGGTGCACTAGACCCAGGGGAACGTCGGCAATAGACGCGCAACTCCGGAAAATCACGGGCGACGGAGTGGCATGCGTGAGAGTGAGAGGCTGTGCAAGAGGAAGGGGTCAGCCTTGTACTCACGCCTGCTACTTCCACGAAACACATCACCACGCGAATAAAATGGATTCCCGCGTGCACTAGATAGTCCCAGGGGAGTTGGGGGCTAGGCGCGCACCTCCTGCAAGTCACGGGAGCCGTGGTGGCACGCCTGCGAGTGAGAGGCTGTGCACTATGAGGCACATGTGCTGAAGAAGGCGGTGAGCCTTGTACTGACGCCTGCCACTTCCACGAAACGCATGACAACGCCACCAAAATCAAATCCCAGGTGCACTAGACCCAGGGGAACGTCGGCAATAGACGCGCAACTCCGGAAAATCACGGGCGACGGAGTGGCATGCGTGAGAGTGAGAGGCTGTGCAAGAGGAAGGGGTCAGCCTTGTACTCACGCCTGCTACTTCCACGAAACACATCACCACGCGGCCAAAACCGATTCCCGGGTGCACTAGATAGTCCCAGGGGAGTTGGAGAGTAGGCGCGCAGCTCCTGCCAAATCACGGGAGCCGTAGTGGCACGCCTGCCAGTGAGAGGCTGTGCAGTGTGAGGCACATGTGCTAAAGAAGGCGGTGACTCTTGTACTTACTCCTGCTACTTCCACCAAACACATCACCACGCGGCTAAAATGGATTCCCGCGTGCACTAGATAGTCCCAGGGGAGTTGGGGGTTAGGCGCGCACCTCCTGCCAGTCACGGGAGCCGTGGTGGCACGCCTGCGAGTGAGAGGCTGTGCACTATGAGGCACATGTGGTAAAAAAGGTGGTGAGCCTTGTACTCACGCCTGCCACTTCCACGAAATGCATGACAACGCCACCAAAATCAAATCCCAGGTGCACTAGACCCAGGGGAACCTCGGCAATAGACGCGCAACTCCGGAAAATCACGGGCGACGGAGTGGCATGCGTGAGAGTGAGAGGCTGTGCAAGAGGAAGGGGTCAGCCTTGTACTCACGCCTGCTACTTCCACGAAACACATTCACCACGCGGCCAAATCGGATTCCCGGGTGCACTAGATAGTCCCAGGGGAGTTGGAGAGTAGGCGCGCAGCTCCTGACAAATCACGGGAGCCGTAGTGGCACGCCTGCCAGTGAGAGGCTGTGCACTGTGAGGCACATGTGCTAAAGAAGGCGGTGACTCTTGTACTTACTCCTGCTACTTCCACCAAACACATCACCACGCGGCTAAAATGGATTCCCGCGTGCACTAGATAGTCCCAGAGGAGTTGGGGGTTAGGCGCGCACCTCCTGCAAGTCACGGGAGCCGTGGTGGCACGCCTGCGAGTGAGAGGCTGTGCACTATGAGGCACATGTGGTAAAGAAGGCGGTGAGCCTTGTACTCACGCCTGCCACTTCCACGAAACGCATGACAACGCCACCAAAATCAAATCCCAGGTGCACTAGACCCAGGGGAACGTCGGCAATAGACGCGCAACTCCGGAAAATTACGGGCGACGGAGTGGCATGCGTGAGAGTGAGAGGCTGTGCAAGAGGAAGGGGTCAGCCTTGTACTCACGCCTGCTACTTCCACGAAACACATCACCACGCGAATAAAATGGATTCCCGCGTGCACTAGATAGTCCCAGGGGAGTTGGGGGCTAGGCGCGCACCTCCTGCAAGTCACGGGAGCCGTGGTGGCACGCCTGCGAGTGAGAGGCTGTGCACTATGAGGCACATGTGCTGAAGAAGGCGGTGAGCCTTGTACTGACGCCTGCCACTTCCACGAAACGCATGACAACGCCACCAAAATCAAATCCCAGGTGCACTAGACCCAGGGGAACGTCGGCAATAGACGCGCAACTCCGGAAAATCACGGGCGACGGAGTGGCATGCGTGAGAGTGAGAGGCTGTGCAAGAGGAAGGGGTCAGCCTTGTACTCACGCCTGCTACTTCCACGAAACACATCACCACGCGGCCAAAACCGATTCCCGGGTGCACTAGATAGTCCCAGGGGAGTTGGAGAGTAGGCGCGCAGCTCCTGCCAAATCACGGGAGCCGTAGTGGCACGCCTGCCAGTGAGAGGCTGTGCAGTGTGAGGCACATGTGCTAAAGAAGGCGGTGACTCTTGTACTTACTCCTGCTACTTCCACCAAACACATCACCACGCGGCTAAAATGGATTCCCGCGTGCACTAGATAGTCCCAGGGGAGTTGGGGGTTAGGCGCGCACCTCCTGCCAGTCACGGGAGCCGTGGTGGCACGCCTGCGAGTGAGAGGCTGTGCACTATGAGGCACATGTGGTAAAAAAGGTGGTGAGCCTTGTACTCACGCCTGCCACTTCCACGAAATGCATGACAACGCCACCAAAATCAAATCCCAGGTGCACTAGACCCAGGGGAACCTCGGCAATAGACGCGCAACTCCGGAAAATCACGGGCGACGGAGTGGCATGCGTGAGAGTGAGAGGCTGTGCAAGAGGAAGGGGTCAGCCTTGTACTCACGCCTGCTACTTCCACGAAACACATTCACCACGCGGCCAAAACGGATTCCCGGGTGCACTAGATAGTCCCAGGGGAGTTGGAGAGTAGGCGCGCAGCTCCTGACAAATCACGGGAGCCGTAGTGGCACGCCTGCCAGTGAGAGGCTGTGCACTGTGAGGCACATGTGCTAAAGAAGGCGGTGACTCTTGTACTTACTCCTGCTACTTCCACCAAACACATCACCACGCGGCTAAAATGGATTCCCGCGTGCACTAGATAGTCCCACAGGAGTTGGGGGTTAGGCGCGCACCTCCTGCAAGTCACGGGAGCCGTGGTGGCACGCCTGCGAGTGAGAGGCTGTGCACTATGAGGCACATGTGGTAAAGAAGGCGGTGAGCCTTGTACTCACGCCTGCCACTTCCACGAAACGCATGACAACGCCACCAAAATCAAATCCCAGGTGCACTAGACCCAGGGGAACGTCGGCAATAGCCGCGCAACTCCGGAAAATCACGGGCGACGGAGTGGCATGCGTGAGAGTGAGAGGCTGTGCAAGAGGAAGGGGTCAGCCTTGTACTCACGCCTGCTACTTCCACGAAACACATCACCACGCGAATAAAATGGATTCCCGCGTGCACTAGATAGTCCCAGGGGAGTTGGGGGCTAGGCGCGCACCTCCTGCAAGTCACGGGAGCCGTGGTGGCACGCCTGCGAGTGAGAGGCTGTGCACTATGAGGCACATGTGCTGAAGAAGGCGGTGAGCCTTGTACTGACGCCTGCCACTTCCACGAAACGCATGACAACGCCACCAAAATCAAATCCCAGGTGCACTAGACCCAGGGGAACGTCGGCAATAGACGCGCAACTCCGGAAAATCACGGGCGACGGAGTGGCATGCGTGAGAGTGAGAGGCTGTGCAAGAGGAAGGGGTCAGCCTTGTACTCACGCCTGCTACTTCCACGAAACACATCACCACGCGGCCAAAACCGATTCCCGGGTGCACTAGATAGTCCCAGGGGAGTTGGAGAGTAGGCGCGCAGCTCCTGCCAAATCACGGGAGCCGTAGTGGCACGCCTGCCAGTGAGAGGCTGTGCAGTGTGAGGCACATGTGCTAAAGAAGGCGGTGACTCTTGTACTTACTCCTGCTACTTCCACCAAACACATCACCACGCGGCTAAAATGGATTCCCGCGTGCACTAGATAGTCCCAGGGGAGTTGGGGGTTAGGCGCGCACCTCCTGCCAGTCACGGGAGCCGTGGTGGCACGCCTGCGAGTGAGAGGCTGTGCACTATGAGGCACATGTGGTAAAAAAGGTGGTGAGCCTTGTACTCACGCCTGCCACTTCCACGAAATGCATGACAACGCCACCAAAATCAAATCCCAGGTGCACTAGACCCAGGGGAACCTCGGCAATAGACGCGCAACTCCGGAAAATCACGGGCGACGGAGTGGCATGCGTGAGAGTGAGAGGCTGTGCAAGAGGAAGGGGTCAGCCTTGTACTCACGCCTGCTACTTCCACGAAACACATTCACCACGCGGCCAAAACGGATTCCCGGGTGCACTAGATAGTCCCAGGGGAGTTGGAGAGTAGGCGCGCAGCTCCTGACAAATCACGGGAGCCGTAGTGGCACGCCTGCCAGTGAGAGGCTGTGCACTGTGAGGCACATGTGCTAAAGAAGGCGGTGACTCTTGTACTTACTCCTGCTACTTCCACCAAACACATCACCACGCGGCTAAAATGGATTCCCGCGTGCACTAGATAGTCCCAGAGGAGTTGGGGGTTAGGCGCGCACCTCCTGCAAGTCACGGGAGCCGTGGTGGCACGCCTGCGAGTGAGAGGCTGTGCACTATGAGGCACATGTGGTAAAGAAGGCGGTGAGCCTTGTACTCACGCCTGCCACTTCCACGAAACGCATGACAACGCCACCAAAATCAAATCCCAGGTGCACTAGACCCAGGGGAACGTCGGCAATAGACGCGCAACTCCGGAAAATCACGGGCGACGGAGTGGCATGCGTGAGAGTGAGAGGCTGTGCAAGAGGAAGGGGTCAGCCTTGTACTCACGCCTGCTACTTCCACGAAACACATCACCACGCGAATAAAATGGATTCCCGCGTGCACTAGATAGTCCCAGGGGAGTTGGGGGCTAGGCGCGCACCTCCTGCAAGTCACGGGAGCCGTGGTGGCACGCCTGCGAGTGAGAGGCTGTGCACTATGAGGCACATGTGCTGAAGAAGGCGGTGAGCCTTGTACTGACGCCTGCCACTTCCACGAAACGCATGACAACGCCACCAAAATCAAATCCCAGGTGCACTAGACCCAGGGGAACGTCGGCAATAGACGCGCAACTCCGGAAAATCACGGGCGACGGAGTGGCATGCGTGAGAGTGAGAGGCTGTGCAAGAGGAAGGGGTCAGCCTTGTACTCACGCCTGCTACTTCCACGAAACACATCACCACGCGAATAAAATGGATTCCCGCGTGCACTAGATAGTCCCAGGGGAGTTGGGGGCTAGGCGCGCACCTCCTGCAAGTCACGGGAGCCGTGGTGGTACGCCTGCGAGTGAGAGGCTGTGCACTATGAGGCACATGTGCTGAAGAAGGCGGTGAGCCTTGTACTGACGCCTGCCACTTCCACGAAACGCATGACAACGCCACCAAAATCAAATCCCAGGTGCACTAGACCCAGGGGAACGTCGGCAATAGACGCGCAACTCCGGAAAATCACGGGCGACGGAGTGGCATGCGTGAGAGTGAGAGGCTGTGCAAGAGGAAGGGGTCAGCCTTGTACTCACGCCTGCTACTTCCACGAAACACATCACCACGCGGCCAAAACCGATTCCCGGGTGCACTAGATAGTCCCAGGGGAGTTGGAGAGTAGGCGCGCAGCTCCTGCCAAATCACGGGAGCCGTAGTGGCACGCCTGCCAGTGAGAGGCTGTGCAGTGTGAGGCACATGTGCTAAAGAAGGCGGTGACTCTTGTACTTACTCCTGCTACTTCCACCAAACACATCACCACGCGGCTAAAATGGATTCCCGCGTGCACTAGATAGTCCCAGGGGAGTTGGGGGTTAGGCGCGCACCTCCTGCCAGTCACGGGAGCCGTGGTGGCACGCCTGCGAGTGAGAGGCTGTGCACTATGAGGCACATGTGGTAAAAAAGGTGGTGAGCCTTGTACTCACGCCTGCCACTTCCACGAAATGCATGACAACGCCACCAAAATCAAATCCCAGGTGCACTAGACCCAGGGGAACCTCGGCAATAGACGCGCAACTCCGGAAAATCACGGGCGACGGAGTGGCATGCGTGAGAGTGAGAGGCTGTGCAAGAGGAAGGGGTCAGCCTTGTACTCACGCCTGCTACTTCCACGAAACACATTCACCACGCGGCCAAAACGGATTCCCGGGTGCACTAGATAGTCCCAGGGGAGTTGGAGAGTAGGCGCGCAGCTCCTGACAAATCACGGGAGCCGTAGTGGCACGCCTGCCAGTGAGAGGCTGTGCACTGTGAGGCACATGTGCTAAAGAAGGCGGTGACTCTTGTACTTACTCCTGCTACTTCCACCAAACACATCACCACGCGGCTAAAATGGATTCCCGCGTGCACTAGATAGTCCCAGAGGAGTTGGGGGTTAGGCGCGCACCTCCTGCAAGTCACGGGAGCCGTGGTGGCACGCCTGCGAGTGAGAGGCTGTGCACTATGAGGCACATGTGGTAAAGAAGGCGGTGAGCCTTGTACTCACGCCTGCCACTTCCACGAAACGCATGACAACGCCACCAAAATCAAATCCCAGGTGCACTAGACCCAGGGGAACGTCGGCAATAGCCGCGCAACTCCGGAAAATCACGGGCGACGGAGTGGCATGCGTGAGAGTGAGAGGCTGTGCAAGAGGAAGGGGTCAGCCTTGTACTCACGCCTGCTACTTCCACGAAACACATCACCACGCGAATAAAATGGATTCCCGCGTGCACTAGATAGTCCCAGGGGAGTTGGGGGCTAGGCGCGCACCTCCTGCAAGTCACGGGAGCCGTGGTGGCACGCCTGCGAGTGAGAGGCTGTGCACTATGAGGCACATGTGCTGAAGAAGGCGGTGAGCCTTGTACTGACGCCTGCCACTTCCACGAAACGCATGACAACGCCACCAAAATCAAATCCCAGGTGCACTAGACCCAGGGGAACGTCGGCAATAGACGCGCAACTCCGGAAAATCACGGGCGACGGAGTGGCATGCGTGAGAGTGAGAGGCTGTGCAAGAGGAAGGAGTCAGCCTTGTACTCACGCCTGCTACTTCCACGAAACACATCACCACGCGGCCAAAACCGATTCCCGGGTGCACTAGATAGTCCCAGGGGAGTTGGAGAGTAGGCGCGCAGCTCCTGCCAAATCACGGGAGCCGTAGTGGCACGCCTGCCAGTGAGAGGCTGTGCAGTGTGAGGCACATGTGCTAAAGAAGGCGGTGACTCTTGTACTTACTCCTGCTACTTCCACCAAACACATCACCACGCGGCTAAAATGGATTCCCGCGTGCACTAGATAGTCCCAGGGGAGTTGGGGGTTAGGCGCGCACCTCCTGCCAGTCACGGGAGCCGTGGTGGCACGCCTGCGAGTGAGAGGCTGTGCACTATGAGGCACATGTGGTAAAAAAGGTGGTGAGCCTTGTACTCACGCCTGCCACTTCCACGAAATGCATGACAACGCCACCAAAATCAAATCCCAGGTGCACTAGACCCAGGGGAACCTCGGCAATAGACGCGCAACTCCGGAAAATCACGGGCGACGGAGTGGCATGCGTGAGAGTGAGAGGCTGTGCAAGAGGAAGGGGTCAGCCTTGTACTCACGCCTGCTACTTCCACGAAACACATTCACCACGCGGCCAAAACGGATTCCCGGGTGCACTAGATAGTCCCAGGGGAGTTGGAGAGTAGGCGCGCAGCTCCTGACAAATCACGGGAGCCGTAGTGGCACGCCTGCCAGTGAGAGGCTGTGCACTGTGAGGCACATGTGCTAAAGAAGGCGGTGACTCTTGTACTTACTCCTGCTACTTCCACCAAACACATCACCACGCGGCTAAAATGGATTCCCGCGTGCACTAGATAGTCCCAGAGGAGTTGGGGGTTAGGCGCGCACCTCCTGCAAGTCACGGGAGCCGTGGTGGCACGCCTGCGAGTGAGAGGCTGTGCACTATGAGGCACATGTGGTAAAGAAGGCGGTGAGCCTTGTACTCACGCCTGCCACTTCCACGAAACGCATGACAACGCCACCAAAATCAAATCCCAGGTGCACTAGACCCAGGGGAACGTCGGCAATAGACGCGCAACTCCGGAAAATCACGGGCGACGGAGTGGCATGCGTGAGAGTGAGAGGCTGTGCAAGAGGAAGGGGTCAGCCTTGTACTCACGCCTGCTACTTCCACGAAACACATCACCACGCGAATAAAATGGATTCCCGCGTGCACTAGATAGTCCCAGGGGAGTTGGGGGCTAGGCGCGCACCTCCTGCAAGTCACGGGAGCCGTGGTGGCACGCCTGCGAGTGAGAGGCTGTGCACTATGAGGCACATGTGCTGAAGAAGGCGGTGAGCCTTGTACTGACGCCTGCCACTTCCACGAAACGCATGACAACGCCACCAAAATCAAATCCCAGGTGCACTAGACCCAGGGGAACGTCGGCAATAGACGCGCAACTCCGGAAAATCACGGGCGACGGAGTGGCATGCGTGAGAGTGAGAGGCTGTGCAAGAGGAAGGGGTCAGCCTTGTACTCACGCCTGCTACTTCCACGAAACACATCACCACGCGAATAAAATGGATTCCCGCGTGCACTAGATAGTCCCAGGGGAGTTGGGGGCTAGGCGCGCACCTCCTGCAAGTCACGGGAGCCGTGGTGGTACGCCTGCGAGTGAGAGGCTGTGCACTATGAGGCACATGTGCTGAAGAAGGCGGTGAGCCTTGTACTGACGCCTGCCACTTCCACGAAACGCATGACAACGCCACCAAAATCAAATCCCAGGTGCACTAGACCCAGGGGAACGTCGGCAATAGACGCGCAACTCCGGAAAATCACGGGCGACGGAGTGGCATGCGTGAGAGTGAGAGGCTGTGCAAGAGGAAGGGGTCAGCCTTGTACTCACGCCTGCTACTTCCACGAAACACATCACCACGCGGCCAAAACCGATTCCCGGGTGCACTAGATAGTCCCAGGGGAGTTGGAGAGTAGGCGCGCAGCTCCTGCCAAATCACGGGAGCCGTAGTGGCACGCCTGCCAGTGAGAGGCTGTGCAGTGTGAGGCACATGTGCTAAAGAAGGCGGTGACTCTTGTACTTACTCCTGCTACTTCCACCAAACACATCACCACGCGGCTAAAATGGATTCCCGCGTGCACTAGATAGTCCCAGGGGAGTTGGGGGTTAGGCGCGCACCTCCTGCCAGTCACGGGAGCCGTGGTGGCACGCCTGCGAGTGAGAGGCTGTGCACTATGAGGCACATGTGGTAAAAAAGGTGGTGAGCCTTGTACTCACGCCTGCCACTTCCACGAAATGCATGACAACGCCACCAAAATCAAATCCCAGGTGCACTAGACCCAGGGGAACCTCGGCAATAGACGCGCAACTCCGGAAAATCACGGGCGACGGAGTGGCATGCGTGAGAGTGAGAGGCTGTGCAAGAGGAAGGGGTCAGCCTTGTACTCACGCCTGCTACTTCCACGAAACACATTCACCACGCGGCCAAAACGGATTCCCGGGTGCACTAGATAGTCCCAGGGGAGTTGGAGAGTAGGCGCGCAGCTCCTGACAAATCACGGGAGCCGTAGTGGCACGCCTGCCAGTGAGAGGCTGTGCACTGTGAGGCACATGTGCTAAAGAAGGCGGTGACTCTTGTACTTACTCCTGCTACTTCCACCAAACACATCACCACGCGGCTAAAATGGATTCCCGCGTGCACTAGATAGTCCCAGAGGAGTTGGGGGTTAGGCGCGCACCTCCTGCAAGTCACGGGAGCCGTGGTGGCACGCCTGCGAGTGAGAGGCTGTGCACTATGAGGCACATGTGGTAAAGAAGGCGGTGAGCCTTGTACTCACGCCTGCCACTTCCACGAAACGCATGACAACGCCACCAAAATCAAATCCCAGGTGCACTAGACCCAGGGGAACGTCGGCAATAGCCGCGCAACTCCGGAAAATCACGGGCGACGGAGTGGCATGCGTGAGAGTGAGAGGCTGTGCAAGAGGAAGGGGTCAGCCTTGTACTCACGCCTGCTACTTCCACGAAACACATCACCACGCGAATAAAATGGATTCCCGCGTGCACTAGATAGTCCCAGGGGAGTTGGGGGCTAGGCGCGCACCTCCTGCAAGTCACGGGAGCCGTGGTGGCACGCCTGCGAGTGAGAGGCTGTGCACTATGAGGCACATGTGCTGAAGAAGGCGGTGAGCCTTGTACTGACGCCTGCCACTTCCACGAAACGCATGACAACGCCACCAAAATCAAATCCCAGGTGCACTAGACCCAGGGGAACGTCGGCAATAGACGCGCAACTCCGGAAAATCACGGGCGACGGAGTGGCATGCGTGAGAGTGAGAGGCTGTGCAAGAGGAAGGGGTCAGCCTTGTACTCACGCCTGCTACTTCCACGAAACACATCACCACGCGGCCAAAACCGATTCCCGGGTGCACTAGATAGTCCCAGGGGAGTTGGAGAGTAGGCGCGCAGCTCCTGCCAAATCACGGGAGCCGTAGTGGCACGCCTGCCAGTGAGAGGCTGTGCAGTGTGAGGCACATGTGCTAAAGAAGGCGGTGACTCTTGTACTTACTCCTGCTACTTCCACCAAACACATCACCACGCGGCTAAAATGGATTCCCGCGTGCACTAGATAGTCCCAGGGGAGTTGGGGGTTAGGCGCGCACCTCCTGCCAGTCACGGGAGCCGTGGTGGCACGCCTGCGAGTGAGAGGCTGTGCACTATGAGGCACATGTGGTAAAAAAGGTGGTGAGCCTTGTACTCACGCCTGCCACTTCCACGAAATGCATGACAACGCCACCAAAATCAAATCCCAGGTGCACTAGACCCAGGGGAACCTCGGCAATAGACGCGCAACTCCGGAAAATCACGGGCGACGGAGTGGCATGCGTGAGAGTGAGAGGCTGTGCAAGAGGAAGGGGTCAGCCTTGTACTCACGCCTGCTACTTCCACGAAACACATTCACCACGCGGCCAAAACGGATTCCCGGGTGCACTAGATAGTCCCAGGGGAGTTGGAGAGTAGGCGCGCAGCTCCTGACAAATCACGGGAGCCGTAGTGGCACGCCTGCCAGTGAGAGGCTGTGCACTGTGAGGCACATGTGCTAAAGAAGGCGGTGACTCTTGTACTTACTCCTGCTACTTCCACCAAACACATCACCACGCGGCTAAAATGGATTCCCGCGTGCACTAGATAGTCCCAGAGGAGTTGGGGGTTAGGCGCGCACCTCCTGCAAGTCACGGGAGCCGTGGTGGCACGCCTGCGAGTGAGAGGCTGTGCACTATGAGGCACTTGTGGTAAAGAAGGCGGTGAGCCTTGTACTCACGCCTGCCACTTCCACGAAACGCATGACAACGCCACCAAAATCAAATCCCAGGTGCACTAGACCCAGGGGAACGTCGGCAATAGACGCGCAACTCCGGAAAATCACGGGCGACGGAGTGGCATGCGTGAGAGTGAGAGGCTGTGCAAGAGGAAGGGGTCAGCCTTGTACTCACGCCTGCTACTTCCACGAAACACATCACCACGCGAATAAAATGGATTCCCGCGTGCACTAGATAGTCCCAGGGGAGTTGGGGGCTAGGCGCGCACCTCCTGCAAGTCACGGGAGCCGTGGTGGCACGCCTGCGAGTAAGAGGCTGTGCACTATGAGGCACATGTGCTGAAGAAGGCGGTGAGCCTTGTACTGACGCCTGCCACTTCCACGAAACGCATGACAACGCCACCAAAATCAAATCCCAGGTGCACTAGACCCAGGGGAACGTCGGCAATAGACGCGCAACTCCGGAAAATCACGGGCGACGGAGTGGCATGCGTGAGAGTGAGAGGCTGTGCAAGAGGAAGGGGTCAGCCTTGTACTCACGCCTGCTACTTCCACGAAACACATCACCACGCGGCCAAAACCGATTCCCGGGTGCACTAGATAGTCCCAGGGGAGTTGGAGAGTAGGCGCGCAGCTCCTGCCAAATCACGGGAGCCGTAGTGGCACGCCTGCCAGTGAGAGGCTGTGCAGTGTGAGGCACATGTGCTAAAGAAGGCGGTGACTCTTGTACTTACTCCTGCTACTTCCACCAAACACATCACCACGCGGCTAAAATGGATTCCCGCGTGCACTAGATAGTCCCAGGGGAGTTGGGGGTTAGGCGCGCACCTCCTGCCAGTCACGGGAGCCGTGGTGGCACGCCTGCGAGTGAGAGGCTGTGCACTATGAGGCACATGTGGTAAAAAAGGTGGTGAGCCTTGTACTCACGCCTGCCACTTCCACGAAATGCATGACAACGCCACCAAAATCAAATCCCAGGTGCACTAGACCCAGGGGAACCTCGGCAATAGACGCGCAACTCCGGAAAATCACGGGCGACGGAGTGGCATGCGTGAGAGTGAGAGGCTGTGCAAGAGGAAGGGGTCAGCCTTGTACTCACGCCTGCTACTTCCACGAAACACATTCACCACGCGGCCAAAACGGATTCCCGGGTGCACTAGATAGTCCCAGGGGAGTTGGAGAGTAGGCGCGCAGCTCCTGACAAATCACGGGAGCCGTAGTGGCACGCCTGCCAGTGAGAGGCTGTGCACTGTGAGGCACATGTGCTAAAGAAGGCGGTGACTCTTGTACTTACTCCTGCTACTTCCACCAAACACATCACCACGCGGCTAAAATGGATTCCCGCGTGCACTAGATAGTCCCAAAGGAGTTGGGGGTTAGGCGCGCACCTCCTGCAAGTCACGGGAGCCGTGGTGGCACGCCTGCGAGTGAGAGGCTGTGCACTATGAGGCACATGTGGTAAAGAAGGCGGTGAGCCTTGTACTCACGCCTGCCACTTCCACGAAACGCATGACAACGCCACCAAAATCAAATCCCAGGTGCACTAGACCCAGGGGAACGTCGGCAATAGACGCGCAACTCCGGAAAATCACGGGCGACGGAGTGGCATGCGTGAGAGTGAGAGGCTGTGCAAGAGGAAGGGGTCAGCCTTGTACTCACGCCTGCTACTTCCACGAAACACATCACCACGCGAATAAAATGGATTCCCGCGTGCACTAGATAGTCCCAGGGGAGTTGGGGGCTAGGCGCGCACCTCCTGCAAGTCACGGGAGCCGTGGTGGCACGCCTGCGAGTGAGAGGCTGTGCACTATGAGGCACATGTGCTGAAGAAGGCGGTGAGCCTTGTACTGACGCCTGCCACTTCCACGAAACGCATGACAACGCCACCAAAATCAAATCCCAGGTGCACTAGACCCAGGGGAACGTCGGCAATAGACGCGCAACTCCGGAAAATCACGGGCGACGGAGTGGCATGCGTGAGAGTGAGAGGCTGTGCAAGAGGAAGGGGTCAGCCTTGTACTCACGCCTGCTACTTCCACGAAACACATCACCACGCGGCCAAAACCGATTCCCGGGTGCACTAGATAGTCCCAGGGGAGTTGGAGAGTAGGCGCGCAGCTCCTGCCAAATCACGGGAGCCGTAGTGGCACGCCTGCCAGTGAGAGGCTGTGCAGTGTGAGGCACATGTGCTAAAGAAGGCGGTGACTCTTGTACTTACTCCTGCTACTTCCACCAAACACATCACCACGCGGCTAAAATGGATTCCCGCGTGCACTAGATAGTCCCAGGGGAGTTGGGGGTTAGGCGCGCACCTCCTGCCAGTCACGGGAGCCGTGGTGGCACGCCTGCGAGTGAGAGGCTGTGCACTATGAGGCACATGTGGTAAAGAAGGTGGTGAGCCTTGTACTCACGCCTGCCACTTCCACGAAATGCATGACAACGCCACCAAAATCAAATCCCAGGTGCACTAGACCCAGGGGAACCTCGGCAATAGACGCGCAACTCCGGAAAATCACGGGCGACGGAGTGGCATGCGTGAGAGTGAGAGGCTGTGCAAGAGGAAGGGGTCAGCCTTGTACTCACGCCTGCTACTTCCACGAAACACATTCACCACGCGGCCAAAACGGATTCCCGGGTGCACTAGATAGTCCCAGGGGAGTTGGAGAGTAGGCGCGCAGCTTCTGACCAATCACGGGAGCCGTAGTGGCACGCCTGCCAGTGAGAGGCTGTGCACTGTGAGGCACATGTGCTAAAGAAGGCGGTGACTCTTGTACTTACTCCTGCTACTTCCACCAAACACATCACCACGCGGCTAAAATGGATTCCCTCGTGCACTAGATAGTCCCAGAGGAGTTGGGGGTTAGGCGCGCACCTCCTGCAAGTCACGGGAGCCGTGGTGGCACGCCTGCGAGTGAGAGGCTGTGCACTATGAGGCACATGTGCTGAAGAAGGCGGTGAGCCTTGTACTGACGCCTGCCACTTCCACGAAACGCATGACAACGCCACCAAAATCAAATCCCAGGTGCACTAGACCCAGGGCAACGTCGGCAATAGACGCGCAACTCCGGAAAATCACGGGCGACGGAGTGGCATGCGTGAGAGTGAGAGGCTGTGCAAGAGGAAGGGGTCAGCCTTGTACTCACGCCTGCTACTTCCACGAAACACATCACCACGCGGCCAAAACCGATTCCCGGGTGCACTAGATAGTCCCAGGGGAGTTGGAGAGTAGGCGCGCAGCTCCTGCCAAATCACGGGAGCCGTAGTGGCACGCCTGCCAGTGAGAGGCTGTGCAGTGTGAGGCACATGTGCTAAAGAAGGCGGTGACTCTTGTACTTACTCCTGCTACTTCCACCAAACACATCACCACGCGGCTAAAATGGATTCCCGCGTGCACTAGATAGTCCCAGGGGAGTTGGGGGTTAGGCGCGCACCTCCTGCCAGTCACGGGAGCCGTGGTGGCACGCCTGCCAGTGAGAGGCTGTGCACTATGAGGCACATGTGGTAAAGAAGGTGGTGAGCCTTGTACTCACGCCTGCCACTTCCACGAAATGCATGACAACGCCACCAAAATCAAATCCCAGGTGCACTAGACCCAGGGGAACCTCGGCAATAGACGCGCAACTCCGGAAAATCACGGGCGACGGAGTGGCATGCGTGAGAGTGAGAGGCTGTGCAAGAGGAAGGGGTCAGCCTTGTACTCACGCCTGCTACTTCCACGAAACACATTCACCACGCGGCCAAAACGGATTCCCGGGTGCACTAGATAGTCCCAGGGGAGTTGGAGAGTAGGCGCGCAGCTTCTGACAAATCACGGGAGCCGTAGTGGCACGCCTGCCAGTGAGAGGCTGTGCACTGTGAGGCACATGTGCTAAAGAAGGCGGTGACTCTTGTACTTACTCCTGCTACTTCCACCAAACACATCACCACGCGGCTAAAATGGATTCCCGCGTGCACTAGATAGTCCCAGAGGAGTTGGGGGTTAGGCGCGCACCTCCTGCAAGTCACGGGAGCCGTGGTGGCACGCCTGCGAGTGAGAGGCTGTGCACTATGAGGCACATGTGGTAAAGAAGGCGGTGAGCCTTGTACTCACGCCTGCCACTTCCACGAAACGCATGACAACGCCACCAAAATCAAATCCCAGGTGCACTAGACCCAGGGGAACGTCGGCAATAGACGCGCAACTCCGGAAAATCACGGGCGACGGAGTGGCATGCGTGAGAGTGAGAGGCTGTGCAAGAGGAAGGGGTCAGCCTTGTACTCACGCCTGCTACTTCCACGAAACACATCACCACGCGAATAAAATGGATTCCCGCGTGCACTAGATAGTCCCAGGGGAGTTGGGGGCTAGGCGCGCACCTCCTGCAAGTCACGGGAGCCGTGGTGGCACGCCTGCGAGTGAGAGGCTGTGCACTATGAGGCACATGTGCTGAAGAAGGCGGTGAGCCTTGTACTGACGCCTGCCACTTCCACGAAACGCATGACAACGCCACCAAAATCAAATCCCAGGTGCACTAGACCCAGGGGAACGTCGGCAATAGACGCGCAACTCCGGAAAATCACGGGCGACGGAGTGGCATGCGTGAGAGTGAGAGGCTGTGCAAGAGGAAGGGGTCAGCCTTGTACTCACGCCTGCTACTTCCACGAAACACATCACCACGCGGCGAAAACCGATTCCCGGGTGCACTAGATAGTCCCAGGGGAGTTGGAGAGTAGGCGCGCAGCTCCTGCCAAATCACGGGAGCCGTAGTGGCACGCCTGCCAGTGAGAGGCTGTGCAGTGTGAGGCACATGTGCTAAAGAAGGCGGTGACGCTTGTACTTACTCCTGCTACTTCCACCAAACACATCACCACGCGGCTAAAATGGATTCCCGCGTGCACTAGATAGTCCCAGGGGAGTTGGGGGTTAGGCGCGCACCTCCTGCCAGTCACGGGAGCCGTGGTGGCACGCCTGCGAGTGAGAGGCTGTGCACTATAAGGCACATGTGGTAAAGAAGGTGGTGAGCCTTGTACTCACGCCTGCCACTTCCACGAAATGCATGACAACGCCACCAAAATCAAATCCCAGGTGCACTAGACCCAGGGGAACCTCGGCAATAGACGCGCAACTCCGGAAAATCACGGGCGACGGAGTGGCATGCGTGAGAGTGAGAGGCTGTGCAAGAGGAAGGGGTCAGCCTTGTACTCACGCCTGCTACTTCCACGAAACACATTCACCACGCGGCCAAAACGGATTCCCGGGTGCACTAGATAGTCCCAGGGGAGTTGGAGAGTAGGCGCGCAGCTCCTGACAAATCACGGGAGCCGTAGTGGCACGCCTGCCAGTGAGAGGCTGTGCACTGTGAGGCACATGTGCTAAAGAAGGCGGTGACTCTTGTACTTACTCCTGCTACTTCCACCAAACACATCACCACGCGGCTAAAATGGATTCCCGCGTGCACTAGATAGTCCCAGAGGAGTTGGGGGTTAGGCGCGCACCTCCTGCAAGTCACGGGAGCCGTGGTGGCACGCCTGCGAGTGAGAGGCTGTGCACTATGAGGCACATGTGGTAAAGAAGGCGGTGAGCCTTGTACTCACGCCTGCCACTTCCACGAAACGCATGACAACGCCACCAAAATCAAATCCCAGGTGCACTAGACCCAGGGGAACGTCGGCAATAGACGCGCAACTCCGGAAAATCACGGGCGACGGAGTGGCATGCGTGAGAGTGAGAGGCTGTGCAAGAGGAAGGGGTCAGCCTTGTACTCACGCCTGCTACTTCCACGAAACACATCACCACGCGAATAAAATGGATTCCCGCGTGCACTAGATAGTCCCAGGGGAGTTGGGGGCTAGGCGCGCACCTCCTGCAAGTCACGGGAGCCGTGGTGGCACGCCTGCGAGTGAGAGGCTGTGCACTATGAGGCACATGTGCTGAAGAAGGCGGTGAGCCTTGTACTGACGCCTGCCACTTCCACGAAACGCATGACAACGCCACCAAAATCAAATCCCAGGTGCACTAGACCCAGGGGAACGTCGGCAATAGACGCGCAACTCCGGAAAATCACGGGCGACGGAGTGGCATGCGTGAGAGTGAGAGGCTGTGCAAGAGGAAGGGGTCAGCCTTGTACTCACGCCTGCTACTTCCACGAAACACATCACCACGCGGCCAAAACCGATTCCCGGGTGCACTAGATAGTCCCAGGGGAGTTGGAGAGTAGGCGCGCAGCTCCTGCTAAATCACGGGAGCCGTAGTGGCACGCCTGCCAGTGAGAGGCTGTGCAGTGTGAGGCACATGTGCTAAAGAAGGCGGTGACTCTTGTACTTACTCCTGCTACTTCCACCAAACACATCACCACGCGGCTAAAATGGATTCCCGCGTGCACTAGATAGTCCCAGGGGAGTTGGGGGTTAGGCGCGCACCTCCTGCCAGTCACGGGAGCCGTGGTGGCACGCCTGCGAGTGAGAGGCTGTGCACTATGAGGCACATGTGGTAAAGAAGGTGGTGAGCCTTGTACTCACGCCTGCCACTTCCACGAAATGCATGACAACGCCACCAAAATCAAATCCCAGGTGCACTAGACCCAGGGGAACCTCGGCAATAGACGCGCAACTCCGGAAAATCACGGGCGACGGAGTGGCATGCGTGAGAGTGAGAGGCTGTGCAAGAGGAAGGGGTCAGCCTTGTACTCACGCCTGCTACTTCCACGAAACACATTCACCACGCGGCCAAAACGGATTCCCGGGTGCACTAGATAGTCCCAGGGGAGTTGGAGAGTAGGCGCGCAGCTCCTGACAAATCACGGGAGCCGTAGTGGCACGCCTGCCAGTGAGAGGCTGTGCACTGTGAGGCACATGTGCTAAAGAAGGCGGTGACTCTTGTACTTACTCCTGCTACTTCCACCAAACACATCACCACGCGGCTAAAATGGATTCCCGCGTGCACTAGATAGTCCCAGAGGAGTTGGGGGTTAGGCGCGCACCTCCTGCAAGTCACGGGAGCCGTGGTGGCACGCCTGCGAGTGAGAGGCTGTGCACTATGAGGCACATGTGGTAAAGAAGGCGGTGAGCCTTGTACTCACGCCTGCCACTTCCACGAAACGCATGACAACGCCACCAAAATCAAATCCCAGGTGCACTAGACCCAGGGGAACGTCGGCAATAGACGCGCAACTCCGGAAAATCACGGGCGACGGAGTGGCATGCGTGAGAGTGAGAGGCTGTGCAAGAGGAAGGGGTCAGCCTTGTACTCACGCCTGCTACTTCCACGAAACACATCACCACGCGAATAAAATGGATTCCCGCGTGCACTAGATAGTCCCAGGGGAGTTGGGGGCTAGGCGCGCACCTCCTGCAAGTCACGGGAGCCGTGGTGGCACGCCTGCGAGTGAGAGGCTGTGCACTATGAGGCACATGTGCTGAAGAAGGCGGTGAGCCTTGTACTGACGCCTGCCACTTCCACGAAACGCATGACAACGCCACCAAAATCAAATCCCAGGTGCACTAGACCCAGGGGAACGTCGGCAATAGACGCGCAACTCCGGAAAATCACGGGCGACGGAGTGGCATGCGTGAGAGTGAGAGGCTGTGCAAGAGGAAGGGGTCAGCCTTGTACTCACGCCTGCTACTTCCACGAAACACATCACCACGCGGCCAAAACCGATTCCCGGGTGCACTAGATAGTCCCAGGGGAGTTGGAGAGTAGGCGCGCAGCTCCTGCCAAATCACGGGAGCCGTAGTGGCACGCCTGCCAGTGAGAGGCTGTGCAGTGTGAGGCACATGTGCTAAAGAAGGCGGTGACTCTTGTACTTACTCCTGCTACTTCCACCAAACACATCACCACGCGGCTAAAATGGATTCCCGCGTGCACTAGATAGTCCCAGGGGAGTTGGGGGTTAGGCGCGCACCTCCTGCCAGTCACGGGAGCCGTGGTGGCACGCCTGCGAGTGAGAGGCTGTGCACTATGAGGCACATGTGGTAAAGAAGGTGGTGAGCCTTGTACTCACGCCTGCCACTTCCACGAAATGCATGACAACGCCACCAAAATCAAATCCCAGGTGCACTAGACCCAGGGGAACCTCGGCAATAGACGCGCAACTCCGGAAAATCACGGGCGACGGAGTGGCATGCGTGAGAGTGAGAGGCTGTGCAAGAGGAAGGGGTCAGCCTTGTACTCACGCCTGCTACTTCCACGAAACACATTCACCACGCGGCCAAAACGGATTCCCGGGTGCACTAGATAGTCCCAGGGGAGTTGGAGAGTAGGCGCGCAGCTCCTGACAAATCACGGGAGCCGTAGTGGCACGCCTGCCAGTGAGAGGCTGTGCACTGTGAGGCACATGTGCTAAAGAAGGCGGTGACTCTTGTACTTACTCCTGCTACTTCCACCAAACACATCACCACGCGGCTAAAATGGATTCCCGCGTGCACTAGATAGTCCCAGAGGAGTTGGGGGTTAGGCGCGCACCTCCTGCAAGTCACGGGAGCCGTGGTGGCACGCCTGCGAGTGAGAGGCTGTGCACTATGAGGCACATGTGGTAAAGAAGGCGGTGAGCCTTGTACTCACGCCTGCCACTTCCACGAAACGCATGACAACGCCACCAAAATCAAATCCCAGGTGCACTAGACCCAGGGGAACGTCGGCAATAGACGCGCAACTCCGGAAAATCACGGGCGACGGAGTGGCATGCGTGAGAGTGAGAGGCTGTGCAAGAGGAAGGGGTCAGCCTTGTACTCACGCCTGCTACTTCCACGAAACACATCACCACGCGAATAAAATGGATTCCCGCGTGCACTAGATAGTCCCAGGGGAGTTGGGGGCTAGGCGCGCACCTCCTGCAAGTCACGGGAGCCGTGGTGGCACGCCTGCGAGTGAGAAGCTGTGCACTATGAGGCACATGTGCTGAAGAAGGCGGTGAGCCTTGTACTGACGCCTGCCACTTCCACGAAACGCATGACAACGCCACCAAAATCAAATCCCAGGTGCACTAGACCCAGGGGAACGTCGGCAATAGACGCGCAACTCCGGAAAATCACGGGCGACGGAGTGGCATGCGTGAGAGTGAGAGGCTGTGCAAGAGGAAGGGGTCAGCCTTGTACTCACGCCTGCTACTTCCACGAAACACATCACCACGCGGCCAAAACCGATTCCCGGGTGCACTAGATAGTCCCAGGGGAGTTGGAGAGTAGGCGCGCAGCTCCTGCCAAATCACGGGAGCCGTAGTGGCACGCCTGCCAGTGAGAGGCTGTGCAGTGTGAGGCACATGTGCTAAAGAAGGCGGTGACTCTTGTACTTACTCCTGCTACTTCCACCAAACACATCACCACGCGGCTAAAATGGATTCCCGCGTGCACTAGATAGTCCCAGGGGAGTTGGGGGTTAGGCGCGCACCTCCTGCCAGTCACGGGAGCCGTGGTGGCACGCCTGCGAGTGAGAGGCTGTGCACTATGAGGCACATGTGGTAAAAAAGGTGGTGAGCCTTGTACTCACGCCTGCCACTTCCACGAAATGCATGACAACGCCACCAAAATCAAATCCCAGGTGCACTAGACCCAGGGGAACCTCGGCAATAGACGCGCAACTCCGGAAAATCACGGGCGACGGAGTGGCATGCGTGAGAGTGAGAGGCTGTGCAAGAGGAAGGGGTCAGCCTTGTACTCACGCCTGCTACTTCCACGAAACACATTCACCACGCGGCCAAAACGGATTCCCGGGTGCACTAGATAGTCCCAGGGGAGTTGGAGAGTAGGCGCGCAGCTCCTGACAAATCACGGGAGCCGTAGTGGCACGCCTGCCAGTGAGAGGCTGTGCACTGTGAGGCACATGTGCTAAAGAAGGCGGTGACTCTTGTACTTACTCCTGCTACTTCCACCAAACACATCACCACGCGGCTAAAATGGATTCCCGCGTGCACTAGATAGTCCCAGAGGAGTTGGGGGTTAGGCGCGCACCTCCTGCAAGTCACGGGAGCCGTGGTGGCACGCCTGCGAGTGAGAGGCTGTGCACTATGAGGCACATGTGGTAAAGAAGGCGGTGAGCCTTGTACTCACGCCTGCCACTTCCACGAAACGCATGACAACGCCACCAAAATCAAATCCCAGGTGCACTAGACCCAGGGGAACGTCGGCAATAGACGCGCAACTCCGGAAAATCACGGGCGACGGAGTGGCATGCGTGAGAGTGAGAGGCTGTGCAAGAGGAAGGGGTCAGCCTTGTACTCACGCCTGCTACTTCCACGAAACACATCACCACGCGAATAAAATGGATTCCCGCGTGCACTAGATAGTCCCAGGGGAGTTGGGGGCTAGGCGCGCACCTCCTGCAAGTCACGGGAGCCGTGGTGGCACGCCTGCGAGTGAGAGGCTGTGCACTATGAGGCACATGTGCTGAAGAAGGCGGTGAGCCTTGTACTGACGCCTGCCACTTCCACGAAACGCATGACAACGCCACCAAAATCAAATCCCAGGTGCACTAGACCCAGGGGAACGTCGGCAATAGACGCGCAACTCCGGAAAATAAAGGGCGACGGAGTGGCATGCGTGAGAGTGAGAGGCTGTGCAAGAGGAAGGGGTCAGCCTTGTACTCACGCCTGCTACTTCCACGAAACACATCACCACGCGGCCAAAACCGATTCCCGGGTGCACTAGATAGTCCCAGGGGAGTTGGAGAGTAGGCGCGCAGCTCCTGCCAAATCACGGGAGCCGTAGTGGCACGCCTGCCAGTGAGAGGCTGTGCAGTGTGAGGCACATGTGCTAAAGAAGGCGGTGACTCTTGTACTTACTCCTGCTACTTCCACCAAACACATCACCACGCGGCTAAAATGGATTCCCGCGTGCACTAGATAGTCCCAGGGGAGTTGGGGGTTAGGCGCGCACCTCCTGCAAGTCACGGGAGCCGTGGTGGCACGCCTGCGAGTGAGAGGCTGTGCACTATGAGGCACATGTGGTAAAGAAGGTGGTGAGCCTTGTACTCACGCCTGCCACTTCCACGAAATGCATGACAACGCCACCAAAATCAAATCCCAGGTGCACTAGACCCAGGGGAACCTCGGCAATAGACGCGCAACTCCGGAAAATCACGGGCGACGGAGTGGCATGCGTGAGAGTGAGAGGCTGTGCAAGAGGAAGGGGTCAGCCTTGTACTCACGCCTGCTACTTCCACGAAACACATTCACCACGCGGCCAAAACGGATTCCCGGGTGCACTAGATAGTCCCAGGGGAGTTGGAGAGTAGGCGCGCAGCTCCTGACAAATCACGGGAGCCGTAGTGGCACGCCTGCCAGTGAGAGGCTGTGCACTGTGAGGCACATGTGCTAAAGAAGGCGGTGACTCTTGTACTTACTCCTGCTACTTCCACCAAACACATCACCACGCGGCTAAAATGGATTCCCGCGTGCACTAGATAGTCCCAGAGGAGTTGGGGGTTAGGCGCGCACCTCCTGCAAGTCACGGGATCCGTGGTGGCACGCCTGCGAGTGAGAGGCTGTGCACTATGAGGCACATGTGGTAAAGAAGGCGGTGAGCCTTGTACTCACGCCTGCCACTTCCACGAAACGCATGACAACGCCACCAAAATCAAATCCCAGGTGCACTAGACCCAGGGGAACGTCGGCAATAGACGCGCAACTCCGGGTTATCACGGGCGACGGAGTGGCATGCGTGAGAGTGAGAGGCTGTGCAAGAGGAAGGGGTCAGCCTTGTACTTACGCCTGCTACTTCCACGAAACACATCACCACGCGAATAAAATGGATTCCCGCGTGCACTAGATAGTCCCAGGGGAGTTGGGGGCTAGGCGCGCACCTCCTGCAAGTCACGGGAGCCGTGGTGGCACGCCTGCGAGTGAGAGGCTGTGCACTATGAGGCACATGTGCTGAAGAAGGCGGTGAGCCTTGTACTGACGCCTGCCACTTCCACGAAACGCATGACAACGCCACCAAAATCAAATCCCAGGTGCACTAGACCCAGGGGAACGTCGGCAATAGACGCGCAACTCCGGAAAATCACGGGCGACGGAGTGGCATGCGTGAGAGTGAGAGGCTGTGCAAGAGGAAGGGGTCAGCCTTGTACTCACGCCTGCTACTTCCACGAAACACATCACCACGCGGCCAAAACCGATTCCCGGGTGCACTAGATAGTCCCAGGGGAGTTGGAGAGTAGGCGCGCAGCTCCTGCCAAATCACGGGAGCCGTAGTGGCACGCCTGCCAGTGAGAGGCTGTGCAGTGTGAGGCACATGTGCTAAAGAAGGCGGTGACTCTTGTACTTACTCCTGCTACTTCCACCAAACACATCACCACGCGGCTAAAATGGATTCCCGCGTGCACTAGATAGTCCCAGGGGAGTTGGGGGTTAGGCGCGCACCTCCTGCAAGTCACGGGAGCCGTGGTGGCACGCCTGCGAGTGAGAGGCTGTGCACTATGAGGCACATGTGGTAAAGAAGGTGGTGAGCCTTGTACTCACGCCTGCCACTTCCACGTAACGCATGACAACGCCTCCAAAATGAAATCCCAGGTGCACTAGACCCAGGGGAACCTCGGCAATAGACGCGCAACTCCGGGTTATCACGGGCGACGGAGTGGCATGCGTGAGAGTGGGAGGCTCTGCAAGAGGAAGGGGTGAGCCTTGTACTCACGCCTGCCACTTCCACGAAACACATCACCACGCGGCTAAAATGGATTCCCGCGTGCACTAGATAGTCCCAGGGGAGTTGGAGAGTAGGCGCGCACCTCTTGCCAAATCACGGCAGCCGTGGTGGCACACCTCCGAGTGAGAGGCTGTGCACTATGAGGCACATGTGCTAAACAAGGCGGTGAGCCTTGTACTCACGCCTGCCACTTCCACGAGAGGCATGACAACGCCTCCAAAATGAAATGCCAGGTGCACTAGAGCCAGGGGAGCCTCGGCAATAGACGCGCAACTCCGGGATATCACGGGCGACGGAGTGGCATGCGTGAGAGTGGGAGGCTCTGCAAGAGGAAGGGGTGAGCCTTGTACTCACGCCTGCTACTTCCACGAAACACATCACCACGCGGCCAAAACGGATTGCCGGGTGCACTAGATAGTCCCAGGGGAGTTGGAGAGTAGGCTGGCACCTCCTACCAAATCACGGGAGCCGTAGTGGCACGCCTGCCAGTGAGAGGCTGTGCACTGTGAGGCACATGTGCTAAAGAAGGCGGTGAGTCTTCTACTCACGCCTGCCACTTCCACGAAACACATCACCACGCGGCTAAAATGGATTCCCGCGTGCACTAGATACTCCCAGGGGAGTTGCGGGGTAGGCGCGCACCTCCTGCAAGTCACGGCAGCCCTGGTGGCACGCCTCCGGGTGAGAGGCTGTGCACTATGAGGCACATGTGCTAAAGAAGGCGGTGAGCCTTGTACTCACGCCTGCCACTTCCACGAAACGCATGACAACGCCTCCAAAATGAAATCCCAGGTGCACTAGACCCAGGGGAACCTCGGCAATAGACGCGCAACTCCGGGTTATCACGGGCGACGGAGTGGCATGCGTGAGAGTGGGAGGCTGTGCAAGAGGAAGGGGTGAGCCTTGTACTCACGCCTGCCACTTCCACGAAACACATCACCACGCGGCTAAAATGGATTCCCGCGTGCACTAGATAGTCCCAGGGGAGTTGGAGAGTAGGCGCGCACCTCTTGCCAAATCACGGCAGCCGTGGTGGCACACCTCCGAGTGAGAGGCTGTGCACTATGAGGCACATGTGCTAAAGAAGGCGGTGAGCCTTGTACTCACGCCTGCCACTTCCACGAGAGGCATGACAACGCCTCCAAAATGAAATGCTAGGTGCACTAGAGCCAGGGGAGCCTCGGCAATAGACGCGCAACTCCGGGATATCACGGGCGACGGAGTGGCATGCGTGAGAGTGGGAGGCTCTGCAAGAGGAAGGGGTGAGCCTTGTACTCACGCCTGCTACTTCCACGAAACACATCACCACGCGGCCAAAACGGATTGCCGGGTGCACTAGATAGTCCCAGGGGAGTTGGAGAGTAGGCTGGCACCTCCTACCAAATCACGGGAGCCGTAGTGGCACGCCTGCCAGTGAGAGGCTGTGCACTGTGAGGCACATGTGCTAAAGAAGGCGGTGAGTCTTCTACTCACGCCTGCCACTTCCACGAAACACATCACCACGCGGCTAAAATGGATTCCCGCGTGCACTAGATACTCCCAGGGGAGTTGGGGGGTAGGCGCGCACCTCCTGCAAGTCACGGCAGCCCTGGTGGCACGCCTCCGGGTGAGAGGCTGTGCACTATGAGGCACATGTGCTAAAGAAGGCGGTGAGCCTTGTACTCACGCCTGCCACTTCCACGAAACGCATGACAACGCCTCCAAAATGAAATCCCAGGTGCACTAGACCCAGGGGAACCTCGGCAATAGACGCGCAACTCCGGGTTATCACGGGCGACGGAGTGGCATGCGTGAGAGTGGGAGGCTGTGCAAGAGGAAGGGGTGAGCCTTGTACTCACGCCTGCCACTTCCACGAAACACATCACCACGCGGCTAAAATGGATTCCCGCGTGCACTAGATAGTCCCAGGGGAGTTGGAGAGTAGGCGCGCACCTCCTGCCAAATCACGGCAGCCGTAGTGGCACGCCTGCGAGTGAGAGGCTCTGCACTATGAGGCACATGTGCTAAAGAAGGCGGTGAGTCTTGTACTCACGCCTGCCACTTCCACGAAACGCATCACCACGCGGCCAAAATGAAATCCTAGGTGCACTAGACCCAGGAAAACCTCAGCAATAGACGCGCAACTCCGGGAAAGCACGGGCGACGGAGTGGCATGCGTGAGAGTGAGAGACTGTCCAAGGTGTAAGGGCTGAGCCTTGTAGTCACGCCTGCCACTTCCACGAAACACATCACCACGCGGCCAAAAAGGATTCCCGGGTGCAGTCGATAGTCCCAGGGGAGTTGGAGAGTAGTCGGGCACCTCCTGCCAAATCACGGCAGCCGTAGTGGCACGCCTGCGAGTGAGAGGCTGTGCACTGTGAGGCACATGTGCTAAAGAAGGCGGTGAGTCTTGTACTCACGCCTGCTACTTCCACGAAACACATCACCACGCGGCCAAAACGGATTGCCGACTGCACTAGATAGTCCCAGGGGAGTTGGAGAGTAGGCGCGCACCTCCTGCCAAGTCACGGGAGCCGTAGTGGCACGCCTGCCAGTGAGAGGCTGTGCACTGTGAGGCACATGTGCTAAAGAAGGCGGTGAGTCTTCTACTCACGCCTGCCACTTCCACGAAACACATCACCACGCGGCTAAAATGGATTCCCGCGTGCACTAGATACTCCCAGGGGAGTTGGGGGGTAGGCGCGCACCTCCTGCAAGTCACGGCAGCCCTGGTGGCACGCCTCCGGGTGAGAGGCTTTGCACTATGAGGCACATGTGCTAAAGAAGGCGGTGAGCCTTGTACTCACGCCTGCCACTTCCACGAAACGCATGACAACGCCTCCAAAATTAAATCCCAGGTGCACTAGACCCAGGGGAACCTCGGCAATAGACGCGCAACTCCGGGTTATCACGGGCGACGGAGTGGCATGCGTGAGAGTGGGAGGCTGTGCAAGAGGAAGGGGTGAGCCTTGTACTCACGCCTGCCACTTCCACGAAACACATCACCACGCGGCTAAAATGGATTCCCGCGTGCACTAGATAGTCCCAGGGGAGTTGGAGAGTAGGCGCGCACCTCTTGCCAAATCACGGCAGCCGTGGTGGCACGCCTCCGAGTGAGAGGCTGTGCACTATGAGGCACATGTGCTAAAGAAGGCGGTGAGCCTTGTACTCACGCCTGCCACTTCCACGAAAGGCATGACAACGCCTCCAAAATGAAATCCCAGGTGCACTAGAGCCAGGGGAACCTCGGCAATAGACGCGCAACTTTGGGATATCACGGGCGACGGAGTGGCATGCGTGAGAGTGGGAGGCTCTGCAAGAGGAAGGGGTGAGCCTTGTACTCACGCCTGCTACTTCCACGAAACACATCACCACGCGGCCAAAACGGATTGCCGACTGCACTAGATAGTCCCAGGGGAGTTGGAGAGTAGGCGCGCACCTCCTGCCAAGTCACGGGAGCCGTAGTGGCACGCCTGCCAGTGAGAGGCTGTGCACTGTGAGGCACATGTGCTAAAGAAGGCGGTGAGTCTTCTACTCACGCCTGCCACTTCCACGAAACACATCACCACGCGAATAAAATGGATTCCCGCGTGCACTAGATACTCCCAGGGGAGTTGCGGGGTAGGCGCGCACCTCCTGCAAGTCACGGCAGCCCTGGTGGCACGCCTCCGGGTGAGAGGCTGTGCACTATGAGGCACATGTGTTAAAGAAGGCGGTGAGCCTTGTACTCACGCCTGCCACTTCCACGAAACGCATGACAACGCCTCCAAAATGAAATCCCAGGTGCACTAGACCCAGGGCAACCTCGGCAATAGACGCGCAACTCCGGGTTATCACGGGCGACGGAGTGGCATGCGTGAGAGTGGGAGGCTCTGCAAGAGGAAGGGGTGAGCCTTGTACTCACGCCTGCCACTTCCACGAAACACATCACCACGCGGCTAAAATGGATTCCCGCGTGCACTAGATAGTCCCAGGGGAGTTGGAGAGTAGGCGCGCACCTCTTGCCAAATCACGGCAGCCGTGGTGGCACACCTGCGAGTGAGAGGCTGTGCACTATGAGGCACATGTGCTAAAGAAGGCGGTGAGCCTTGTACTCACGCCTGCCACTTCCACGAGAGGCATGACAACGCCTCCAAAATGAAATGCCAGGTGCACTAGAGCCAGGGGAGCCTCGGCAATAGACGCGCAACTCCGGGATATCACGGGCGACGGAGTGGCATGCGTGAGAGTGGGAGGCTCTGCAAGAGGAAGGGGTGAGCCTTGTACTCACGCCTGCTACTTCCACGAAACACATCACCACGCGGCCAAAACGGATTGCCGGGTGCACTAGATAGTCCCAGGGGAGTTGGAGAGTAGGCTGGCACCTCCTACCAAATCACGGGAGCCGTAGTGGCACGCCTGCCAGTGAGAGGCTGTGCACTGTGAGGCACATGTGCTAAAGAAGGCGGTGAGTCTTCTACTCACGCCTGCCACTTCCACGAAACACATCACCACGCGGCTAAAATGGATTCCCGCGTGCACTAGATACTCCCAGGGGAGTTGCGGGGTAGGCGCGCACCTCCTGCAAGTCACGGCAGCCCTGGTGGCACGCCTCCGGGTGAGAGGCTGTGCACTATGAGGCACATGTGCTAAAGAAGGCGGTGAGCCTTGTACTCACGCCTGCCACTTCCACGAAACGCATGACAACGCCTCCAAAATGAAATCCCAGGTGCACTAGACCCAGGGGAACCTCGGCAATAGACGCGCAACTCCGGGTTATCACGGGCGACGGAGTGGCATGCGTGAGAGTGGGAGGCTGTGCATGAGGAAGGGGTGAGCCTTGTACTCACGCCTGCCACTTCCACGAAACACATCACCACGCGGCTAAAATGGATTCCCGCGTGCACTAGATAGTCCCAGGGGAGTTGGAGAGTAGGCGCGCACCTCTTGCCAAATCACGGCAGCCGTGGTGGCACACCTCCGAGTGAGAGGCTGTGCACTATGAGGCACATGTGCTAAAGAAGGCGGTGAGCCTTGTACTCACGCCTGCCACTTCCACGAAAGGCATGACAACGCCTCCAAAATGAAATCCCAGGTGCACTAGAGCCAGGGGAACCTCGGCAATAGACGCGCAACTCCGGGATATCACGGGCGACGGAGTGGCATGCGTGAGAGTGGGAGGCTCTGCAAGAGGAAGGGGTGAGCCTTGTACTCACGCCTGCTACTTCCACGAAACACATCACCACGCGGCCAAAACGGATTGCCGACTGCACTAGATAGTCCCAGGGGAGTTGGAGAGTAGGCGCGCACCTCCTGCCAAGTCACGGGAGCCGTAGTGGCACGCCTGCCAGTGAGAGGCTGTGCACTGTGAGGCACATGTGCTAAAGAAGGCGGTGAGTCTTCTACTCACGCCTGCCACTTCCACGAAACACATCACCACGCGAATAAAATGGATTCCCGCGTGCACTAGATACTCCCAGGGGAGTTGCGGGGTAGGCGCGCACCTCCTGCAAGTCACGGCAGCCCTGGTGGCACGCCTCCGGGTGAGAGGCTGTGCACTATGAGGCACATGTGCTAAAGAAGGCGGTGAGCCTTGTACTCACGCCTGCCACTTCCACGAAACGCATGACAACGCCTCCAAAATGAAATCCCAGGTGCACTAGACCCAGGGGAACCTCGGCAATAGACGCGCAACTCCGGGTTATCACGGGCGACGGAGTGGCATGCGTGAGAGTGGGAGGCTGTGCAAGAGGAAGGGGTGAGCCTTGTACTCACGCCTGCCAGTTCCACGAAACACATCACCACGCGGCTAAAATGGATTCCCGCGTGCACTAGATAGTCCCAGGGGAGTTGGAGAGTAGGCGCGCACCTCTTGCCAAATCACGGCAGCCGTGGTGGCACGCCTCCGAGTGAGAGGCTGTGCACTATGAGGCACATGTGCTAAAGAAGGCGGTGAGCCTTGTACTCACGCCTGCCACTTCCACGAAAGGCATGACAACGCCTCCAAAATGAAATGCCAGGTGCACTAGAGCCAGGGGAGCCTCGGCAATAGACGCGCAACTCCGGAATATCACGGGCGACGGAGTGGCATGCGTGAGAGTGGGAGGCTCTGCAAGAGGAAGGGGTGAGCCTTGTACTCACGCCTGCTACTTCCACGAAACACATCACCACGCGGCCAAAACGGATTGCCGGGTGCACTAGATAGTCCCAGGGGAGTTGGAGAGTAGGCTGGCACCTCCTACCAAATCACGGGAGCCGTAGTGGCACGCCTGCCAGTGAGAGGCTGTGCACTGTGAGGCACATGTGCTAAAGAAGGCGGTGAGTCTTCTACTCACGCCTGCCACTTCCACGAAACACATCACCACGCGGCTAAAATGGATTCCCGCGTGCACTAGATACTCCCAGGGGAGTTGGGGGGTAGGCGCGCACCTCCTGCAAGTCACGGCAGCCCTGGTGGCACGCCTCCGGGTGAGAGGCTGTGCACTATGAGGCACATGTGCTAAAGAAGGCGGTGAGCCTTGTACTTACGCCTGCCACTTCCAAGAAACGCATGACAACGCCTCCAAAATGAAATCCCAGGTGCACTAGACCCAGGGGAACCTCGGCAATAGACGCGCAACTCCGGGTTATCACGGGCGACGGAGTGGCATGCGTGAGAGTGGGAGGCTGTGCAAGAGGAAGGGGTGAGCCTTGTACTCACGCCTGCCACTTCCACGAAACACATCACCACGCGGCTAAAATGGATTCCCGCGTGCACTAGATAGTCCCAGGGGAGTTGGAGAGTAGGCGCGCACCTCCTGCCAAATCACGGCAGCCGTAGTGGCACGCCTGCGAGTGAGAGGCTCTGCACTATGAGGCACATGTGCTAAAGAAGGCGGTGAGTCTTGTACTCACGCCTGCCACTTTCACGAAACGCATCACCACGCGGCCAAAATGAAATCCTAGGTGCACTAGACCCAGGAAAACCTCAGCAATAGACGCGCAACTCCGGGAAAGCACGGGCGACGGAGTGGCATGCGTGAGAGTGAGAGACTGTCCAAGGTGTAAGGGCTGAGCCTTGTAGTCACGCCTGCCACTTCCACGAAACACATCACCACGCGGCCAAAAAGGATTCCCGGGTGCAGTCGATAGTCCCAGGGGAGTTGGAGAGTAGTCGGGCACATCCTGCCAAATCACGGCAGCCGTAGTGGCACGCCTGCGAGTGAGAGGCTGTGCACTGTGAGGCACATGTGCTAAAGAAGGCGGTTAGTCTTGTACTCACGCCTGCTACTTCCACGAAACACATCACCACGCGGCCAAAACGGATTGCCGACTGCACTAGATAGTCCCAGGGGAGTTGGAGAGTAGGCGCGCACCTCCTGCCAAGTCACGGGAGCCGTAGTGGCACGCCTGCCAGTGAGAGGCTGTGCACTGTGAGGCACATGTGCTAAAGAAGGCGGTGAGTCTTCTACTCACGCCTGCCACTTCCACGAAACACATCACCACGCGGCTAAAATGGATTCCCGCGTGCACTAGATACTCCCAGGGGAGTTGGGGGGTAGGCGCGCACCTCCTGCAAGTCACGGCAGCCCTGGTGGCACGCCTCCGGGTGAGAGGCTGTGCACTATGAGGCACATGTGCTAAAGAAGGCGGTGAGCCTTGTACTCACGCCTGCCACTTCCACGAAACGCATGACAACGCCTCCAAAATGAAATCCCAGGTGCACTAGACCCAGGGGAACCTCGGCAATAGACGCGCAACTCCGGGTTATCACGGGCGACGGAGTGGCATGCGTGAGAGTGGGAGGCTGTGCAAGAGGAAGGGGTGAGCCTTGTACTCACGCCTGCCCCTTCCACGAAACACATCACCACGCGGCTAAAATGGATTCCCGCGTGCACTAGATAGTCCCAGGGGAGTTGGAGAGTAGGCGCGCACCTCTTGCCAAATCACGGCAGCCGTGGTGGCACGCCTCCGAGTGAGAGGCTGTGCACTATGAGGCACATGTGCTAAAGAAGGCGGTGAGCCTTGTACTCACGCCTGCCACTTCCACGAAAGGCATGACAACGCCTCCAAAATGAAATCCCAGGTGCACTAGAGCCAGGGGAACCTCGGCAATAGACGCGCAACTCCGGGATATCACGGGCGACGGAGTGGCATGCGTGAGAGTGGGAGGCTCTGCAAGAGGAAGGGGTGAGCCTTGTACTCACGCCTGCTACTTCCACGAAACACATCACCACGCGGCCAAAACGGATTGCCGACTGCACTAGATAGTCCCAGGGGAGTTGGAGAGTAGGCGCGCACCTCCTGCCAAGTCACGGGAGCCGTAGTGGCACGCCTGCCAGTGAGAGGCTGTGCACTGTGAGGCACATGTGCTAAAGAAGGCGGTGAGTCTTCTACTCACGCCTGCCACTTCCACGAAACACATCACCACGCGAATAAAATGGATTCCCGCGTGCACTAGATACTCCCAGGGGAGTTGCGGGGTAGGCGCGCACCTCCTGCAAGTCACGGCAGCCCTGGTGGCACGCCTCCGGGTGAGAGGCTGTGCACTATGAGGCACATGTGTTAAAGAAGGCGGTGAGCCTTGTACTCACGCCTGCCACTTCCACGAAACGCATGACAACGCCTCCAAAATGAAATCCCAGGTGCACTAGACCCAGGGGAACCTCGGCAATAGACGCGCAACTCCGGGTTATCACGGGCGACGGAGTGGCATGCGTGAGAGTGGGAGGCTCTGCAAGAGGAAGGGGTGAGCCTTGTACTCACGCCTGCCACTTCCACGAAACACATCACCACGCGGCTAAAATGGATTCCCGCGTGCACTAGATAGTCCCAGGGGAGTTGGAGAGTAGGCGCGCACCTCTTGCCAAATCACGGCAGCCGTGGTGGCACACCTACGAGTGAGAGGCTGTGCACTATGAGGCACATGTGCTAAAGAAGGCGGTGAGCCTTGTACTCACGCCTGCCACTTCCACGAGAGGCATGACAACGCCTCCAAAATGAAATGCCAGGTGCACTAGAGCCAGGGGAGCCTCGGCAATAGACGCGCAACTCCGGGATATCACGGGCGACGGAGTGGCAAGCGTGAGAGTGGGAGGCTCTGCAAGAGGAAGGGGTGAGCCTTGTACTCACGCCTGCTACTTCCACGAAACACATCACCACGCGGCCAAAACGGATTGCCGGGTGCACTAGATAGTCCCAGGGGAGTTGGAGAGTAGGCTGGCACCTCCTACCAAATCACGGGAGCCGTAGTGGCACGCCTGCCAGTGAGAGGCTGTGCACTGTGAGGCACATGTGCTAAAGAAGGCGGTGAGTCTTCTACTCACGCCTGCCACTTCCACGAAACACATCACCACGCGAATAAAATGGATTCCCGCGTGCACTAGATACTCCCAGGGGAGTTGCGGGGTAGGCGCGCACCTCCTGCAAGTCACGGCAGCCCTGGTGGCACGCCTCCGGGTGAGAGGCTGTGCACTATGAGGCACATGTGCTAAAGAAGGCGGTGAGCCTTGTACTCACGCCTGCCACTTCCACGAAACGCATGACAACGCCTCCAAAATGAAATCCCAGGTGCACTAGACCCAGGGGAACCTCGGCAATAGACGCGCAACTCCGGGTTATCACGGGCGACGGAGTGGCATGCGTGAGAGTGGGAGGCTGTGCAAGAGGAAGGGGTGAGCCTTGTACTCACGCCTGCTACTTCCACGAAACACATCACCACGCGGCCAAAACGGATTGCCGGGTGCACTAGATAGTCCCAGGGGAGTTGGAGAGTAGGCTGGCACCTCCTACCAAATCACGGGAGCCGTAGTGGCACGCCTGCCAGTGAGAGGCTGTGCACTGTGAGGCACATGTGCTAAAGAAGGCGGTGAGTCTTCTACTCACGCCTGCCACTTCCACGAAACACATCACCACGCGGCTAAAATGGATTCCCGCGTGCACTAGATACTCCCAGGGGAGTTGGGGGGTAGGCGCGCACCTCCTGCAAGTCACGGCAGCCCTGGTGGCACGCCTCCGGGTGAGAGGCTGTGCACTATGAGGCACATGTGCTAAAGAAGGCGGTGAGCCTTGTACTTACGCCTGCCACTTCCAAGAAACGCATGACAACGCCTCCAAAATGAAATCCCAGGTGCACTAGACCCAGGGGAACCTCGGCAATAGACGCGCAACTCCGGGTTATCACGGGCGACGGAGTGGCATGCGTGAGAGTGGGAGGCTGTGCAAGAGGAAGGGGTGAGCCTTGTACTCACGCCTGCCACTTCCACGAAACACATCACCACGCGGCTAAAATGGATTCCCGCGTGCACTAGATAGTCCCAGGGGAGTTGGAGAGTAGGCGCGCACCTCCTGCCAAATCACGGCAGCCGTAGTGGCACGCCTACGAGTGAGAGGCTCTGCACTATGAGGCACATGTGCTAAAGAAGGCGGTGAGTCTTGTACTCACGCCTGCCACTTCCACGAAACGCATCACCACGCGGCCAAAATGAAATCCTAGGTGCACTAGACCCAGGAAAACCTCAGCAATAGACGCGCAACTCCGGGAAAGCACGGGCGACGGAGTGGCATGCGTGAGAGTGAGAGACTGTCCAAGGTGTAAGGGCTGAGCCTTGTAGTCACGCCTGCCACTTCCACGAAACACATCACCACGCGGCCAAAAAGGATTCCCGGGTGCAGTCGATAGTCCCAGGGGAGTTGGAGAGTAGTCGGGCACCTCCTGCCAAATCACGGCAGCCGTAGTGGCACGCCTGCGAGTGAGAGGCTGTGCACTGTGAGGCACATGTGCTAAAGAAGGCGGTGAGTCTTGTACTCACGCCTGCTACTTCCACGAAACACATCACCACGCGGCCAAAACGGATTGCCGACTGCACTAGATAGTCCCAGGGGAGTTGGAGAGTAGGCGCGCACCTCCTGCCAAGTCACGGGAGCCGTAGTGGCACGCCTGCCAGTGAGAGGCTGTGCACTGTGAGGCACATGTGCTAAAGAAGGCGGTGAGTCTTCTACTCACGCCTGCCACTTCCACGAAACACATCACCACGCGGCTAAAATGGATTCCCGCGTGCACTAGATACTCCCAGGGGAGTTGGGGGGTAGGCGCGCACCTCCTGCAAGTCACGGCAGCCCTGGTGGCACGCCTCCGGGTGAGAGGCTGTGCACTATGAGGCACATGTGCTAAAGAAGGCGGTGAGCCTTGTACTCACGCCTGCCACTTCCACGAAACGCATGACAACGCCTCCAAAATGAAATCCCAGGTGCACTAGACCCAGGGGAACCTCGGCAATAGACGCGCAACTCCGGGTTATCACGGGCGACGGAGTGGCATGCGTGAGAGTGGGAGGCTGTGCAAGAGGAAGGGGTGAGCCTTGTACTCACGCCTGCCACTTCCACGAAACACATCACCACGCGGCTAAAATGGATTCCCGCGTGCACTAGATAGTCCCAGGGGAGTTGGAGAGTAGGCGCGCACCTCTTGCCAAATCACGGCAGCCGTGGTGGCACGCCTCCGAGTGAGAGGCTGTGCACTATGAGGCACATGTGCTAAAGAAGGCGGTGAGCCTTGTACTCACGCCTGCCACTTCCACGAAAGGCATGACAACGCCTCCAAAATGAAATCCCAGGTGCACTAGAGCCAGGGGAACCTCGGCAATAGACGCGCAACTCCGGGATATCACGGGCGACGGAGTGGCATGCGTGAGAGTGGGAGGCTCTGCAAGAGGAAGGGGTGAGCCTTGTACTCACGCCTGCTACTTCCACGAAACACATCACCACGCGGCCAAAACGGATTGCCGACTGCACTAGATAGTCCCAGGGGAGTTGGAGAGTAGGCGCGCACCTCCTGCCAAGTCACGGGAGCCGTAGTGGCACGCCTGCCAGTGAGAGGCTGTGCACTGTGAGGCACATGTGCTAAAGAAGGCGGTGAGTCTTCTACTCACGCCTGCCACTTCCACGAAACACATCACCACGCGAATAAAATGGATTCCCGCGTGCACTAGATACTCCCAGGGGAGTTGCGGGGTAGGCGCGCACCTCCTGCAAGTCACGGCAGCCCTGGTGGCACGCCTCCGGGTGAGAGGCTGTGCACTATGAGGCACATGTGTTAAAGAAGGCGGTGAGCCTTGTACTCACGCCTGCCACTTCCACGAAACGCATGACAACGCCTCCAAAATGAAATCCCAGGTGCACTAGACCCAGGGGAACCTCGGCAATAGACGCGCAACTCCGGGTTATCACGGGCGACGGAGTGGCATGCGTGAGAGTGGGAGGCTCTGCAAGAGGAAGGGGTGAGCCTTGTACTCACGCCTGCCACTTCCACGAAACACATCACCACGCGGCTAAAATGGATTCCCGCGTGCACTAGATAGTCCCAGGGGAGTTGGAGAGTAGGCGCGCACCTCTTGCCAAATCACGGCAGCCGTGGTGGCACACCTACGAGTGAGAGGCTGTGCACTATGAGGCACATGTGCTAAAGAAGGCGGTGAGCCTTGTACTCACGCCTGCCACTTCCACGAGAGGCATGACAACGCCTCCAAAATGAAATGCCAGGTGCACTAGAGCCAGGGGAGCCTCGGCAATAGACGCGCAACTCCGGGATATCACGGGCGACGGAGTGGCATGCGTGAGAGTGGGAGGCTCTGCAAGAGGAAGGGGTGAGCCTTGTACTCACGCCTGCTACTTCCACGAAACACATCACCACGCGGCCAAAACGGATTGCCGGGTGCACTAGATAGTCCCAGGGGAGTTGGAGAGTAGGCTGGCACCTCCTACCAAATCACGGGAGCCGTAGTGGCACGCCTGCCAGTGAGAGGCTGTGCACTGTGAGGCAGATGTGCTAAAGAAGGCGGTGAGTCTTCTACTCACGCCTGCCACTTCCACGAAACACATCACCACGCGGCTAAAATGGATTCCCGCGTGCACTAGATACTCCCAGGGGAGTTGCGGGGTAGGCGCGCACCTCCTGCAAGTCACGGCAGCCCTGGTGGCACGCCTCCGGGTGAGAGGCTGTGCACTATGAGGCACATGTGCTAAAGAAGGCGGTGAGCCTTGTACTCACGCCTGCCACTTCCACGAAACGCATGACAACGCCTCCAAAATGAAATCCCAGGTGCACTAGACCCAGGGGAACCTCGGCAATAGACGCGCAACTCCGGGTTATCACGGGCGACGGAGTGGCATGCGTGAGAGTGGGAGGCTGTGCAAGAGGAAGGGGTGAGCCTTGTACTCACGCCTGCCACTTCCACGAAACACATCACCACGCGGCTAAAATGGATTCCCGCGTGCACTAGATAGTCCCAGGGGAGTTGGAGAGTAGGCGCGCACCTCTTGCCAAATCACGGCAGCCGTGGTGGCGCACCTCCGAGTGAGAGGCTGTGCACTATGAGGCACATGTGCTAAAGAAGGCGGTGAGCCTTGTACTCACGCCTGCCACTTCCACGAGAGGCATGACAACGCCTCCAAAATGAAATGCCAGGTGCACTAGAGCCAGGGGAGCCTCGGCAATAGACGCGCAACTCCGGGATATCACGGGCGACGGAGTGGCATGCGTGAGAGTGGGAGGCTCTGCAAGAGGAAGGGGTGAGTCTTGTACTCACGCCTGCTACTTCCACGAAACACATAACCACGCGGCCAAAACGGATTGCCGGGTGCACTAGATAGTCCCAGGGGAGTTGGAGAGTAGGCTGGCACCTCCTACCAAATCACGGGAGCCGTAGTGGCACGCCTGCCAGTGAGAGGCTGTGCACTGTGAGGCACATGTGCTAAAGAAGGCGGTGAGTCTTCTACTCACGCCTGCCACTTCCACGAAACACATCACCACGCGGCTAAAATGGATTCCCGCGTGCACTAGATACTCCCAGGGGAGTTGGGGGGTAGGCGCGCACCTCCTGCAAGTCACGGCAGCCCTGGTGGCACGCCTCCGGGTGAGAGGCTGTGCACTATGAGGCACATGTGCTAAAGAAGGCGGTGAGCCTTGTACTCACGCCTGCCACTTCCACGAAACGCATGACAACGCCTCCAAAATGAAATCCCAGGTGCACTAGACCCAGGGGAACCTCGGCAATAGACGCGCAACTCCGGGTTATCACGGGCGACGGAGTGGCATGCGTGAGAGTGGGAGGCTGTGCATGAGGAAGGGGTGAGCCTTGTACTCACGCCTGCCACTTCCACGAAACACATCACCACGCGGCTAAAATGGATTCCCGCGTGCACTAGATAGTCCCAGGGGAGTTGGAGAGTAGGCGCGCACCTCTTGCCAAATCACGGCAGCCGTGGTGGCACGCCTCCGAGTGAGAGGCTGTGCACTATGAGGCACATGTCCTAAAGAAGGCGGTGAGCCTTTTACTCACGCCTGCCACTTCCACGAAAGGCATGACAACGCCTCCAAAATGAAATCCCAGGTGCACTAGAGCCAGGGGAACCTCGGCAATAGACGCGCAACTCCGGGATATCACGGGCGACGGAGTGGCATGCGTGAGAGTGGGAGGCTCTGCAAGAGGAAGGGGTGAGCCTTGTACTCACGCCTGCTACTTCCACGAAACACATCACCACGCGGCCAAAACGGATTGCCGACTGCACTAGATAGTCCCAGGGGAGTTGGAGAGTAGGCGCGCACCTCCTGCCAAGTCACGGGAGCCGTAGTGGCACGCCTGCCAGTGAGAGGCTGTGCACTGTGAGGCACATGTGCTAAAGAAGGCGGTGAGTCTTCTACTCACGCCTGCCACTTCCACGAAACACATCACCACGCGAATAAAATGGATTCCCGCGTGCACTAGATACTCCCAGGGGAGTTGCGGGGTAGGCGCGCACCTCCTGCAAGTCACGGCAGCCCTGGTGGCACGCCTCCGGGTGAGAGGCTGTGCACTATGAGGCACATGTGCTAAAGAAGGCGGTGAGCCTTGTACTCACGCCTGCCACTTCCACGAAACGCATGACAACGCCTCCAAAATGAAATCCCAGGTGCACTAGACCCAGGGGAACCTCGGCAATAGACGCGCAACTCCGGGTTATCACGGGCGACGGAGTGGCATGCGTGAGAGTGGGAGGCTGTGCAAGAGGAAGGGGTGAGCCTTGTACTCACGCCTGCCACTTCCACGAAACACATCACCACGCGGCTAAAATGGATTCCCGCGTGCACTAGATAGTCCCAGGGGAGTTGGAGAGTAGGCGCGCACCTCTTGCCAAATCACGGCAGCCGTGGTGGCACGCCTCCGAGTGAGAGGCTGTGCACTATGAGGCACATGTGCTAAAGAAGGCGGTGAGCCTTGTACTCACGCCTGCCACTTCCACGAAAGGCATGACAACGCCTCCAAAATGAAATGCCAGGTGCACTAGAGCCAGGGGAGCCTCGGCAATAGACGCGCAACTCCGGAATATCACGGGCGACGGAGTGGCATGCGTGAGAGTGGGAGGCTCTGCAAGAGGAAGGGGTGAGCCTTGTACTCACGCCTGCTACTTCCACGAAACACATCACCACGCGGCCAAAACGGATTGCCGGGTGCACTAGATAGTCCCAGGGGAGTTGGAGAGTAGGCTGGCACCTCCTACCAAATCACGGGAGCCGTAGTGGCACGCCTGCCAGTGAGAGGCTGTGCACTGTGAGGCACATGTGCTAAAGAAGGCGGTGAGTCTTCTACTCACGCCTGCCACTTCCACGAAACACATCACCACGCGGCTAAAATGGATTCCCGCGTGCACTAGATACTCCCAGGGGAGTTGGGGGGTAGGCGCGCACCTCCTGCAAGTCACGGCAGCCCTGGTGGCACGCCTCCGGGTGAGAGGCTGTGCACTATGAGGCACATGTGCTAAAGAAGGCGGTGAGCCTTGTACTTACGCCTGCCACTTCCAAGAAACGCATGACAACGCCTCCAAAATGAAATCCCAGGTGCACTAGACCCAGGGGAACCTCGGCAATAGACGCGCAACTCCGGGTTATCACGGGCGACGGAGTGGCATGCGTGAGAGTGGGAGGCTGTGCAAGAGGAAGGGGTGAGCCTTGTACTCACGCCTGCCACTTCCACGAAACACATCACCACGCGGCTAAAATGGATTCCCGCGTGCACTAGATAGTCCCAGGGGAGTTGGAGAGTAGGCGCGCACCTCCTGCCAAATCACGGCAGCCGTAGTGGCACGCCTGCGAGTGAGAGGCTCTGCACTATGAGGCACATGTGCTAAAGAAGGCGGTGAGTCTTGTACTCACGCCTGCCACTTCCACGAAACGCATCACCACGCGGCCAAAATGAAATCCTAGGTGCACTAGACCCAGGAAAACCTCAGCAATAGACGCGCAACTCCGGGAAAGCACGGGCGACGGAGTGGCATGCGTGAGAGTGAGAGACTGTCCAAGGTGTAAGGGCTGAGCCTTGTAGTCACGCCTGCCACTTCCACGAAACACATCACCACGCGGCCAAAAAGGATTCCCGGGTGCAGTCGATAGTCCCAGGGGAGTTGGAGAGTAGTCGGGCACATCCTGCCAAATCACGGCAGCCGTAGTGGCACGCCTGCGAGTGAGAGGCTGTGCACTGTGAGGCACATGTGCTAAAGAAGGCGGTGAGTCTTGTACTCACGCCTGCTACTTCCACGAAACACATCACCACGCGGCCAAAACGGATTGCCGACTGCACTAGATAGTCCCAGGGGAGTTGGAGAGTAGGCGCGCACCTCCTGCCAAGTCACGGGAGCCGTAGTGGCACGCCTGCCAGTGAGAGGCTGTGCACTGTGAGGCACATGTGCTAAAGAAGGCGGTGAGTCTTCTACTCACGCCTGCCACTTCCACGAAACACATCACCACGCGGCTAAAATGGATTCCCGCGTGCACTAGATACTCCCAGGGGAGTTGGGGGGTAGGCGCGCACCTCCTGCAAGTCACGGCAGCCCTGGTGGCACGCCTCCGGGTGAGAGGCTGTGCACTATGAGGCACATGTGCTAAAGAAGGCGGTGAGCCTTGTACTCACGCCTGCCACTTCCACGAAACGCATGACAACGCCTCCAAAATGAAATCCCAGGTGCACTAGACCCAGGGGAACCTCGGCAATAGACGCGCAACTCCGGTTTATCACGGGCGACGGAGTGGCATGCGTGAGAGTGGGAGGCTGTGCAAGAGGAAGGGGTGAGCCTTGTACTCACGCCTGCCACTTCCACGAAACACATCACCACGCGGCTAAAATGGATTCCCGCGTGCACTAGATAGTCCCAGGGGAGTTGGAGAGTAGGCGCGCACCTCTTGCCAAATCACGGCAGCCGTGGTGGCACGCCTCCGAGTGAGAGGCTGTGCACTATGAGGCACATGTGCTAAAGAAGGCGGTGAGCCTTGTGCTCACGCCTGCCACTTCCACGAAAGGCATGACAACGCCTCCAAAATGAAATCCCAGGTGCACTAGAGCCAGGGGAACCTCGGCAATAGACGCGCAACTCCGGGATATCACGGGCGACGGAGTGGCATGCGTGAGAGTGGGAGGCTCTGCAAGAGGAAGGGGTGAGCCTTGTACTCACGCCTGCTACTTCCACGAAACACATCACCACGCGGCCAAAACGGATTGCCGACTGCACTAGATAGTCCCAGGGGAGTTGGAGAGTAGGCGCGCACCTCCTGCCAAGTCACGGGAGCCGTAGTGGCACGCCTGCCAGTGAGAGGCTGTGCACTGTGAGGCACATGTGCTAAAGAAGGCGGTGAGTCTTCTACTCACGCCTGCCACTTCCACGATACACATCACCACGCGAATAAAATGGATTCCCGCGTGCACTAGATACTCCCAGGGGAGTTGCGGGGTAGGCGCGCACCTCCTGCAAGTCACGGCAGCCCTGGTGGCACGCCTCCGGGTGAGAGGCTGTGCACTATGAGGCACATGTGTTAAAGAAGGCGGTGAGCCTTGTACTCACGCCTGCCACTTCCACGAAACGCATGACAACGCCTCCAAAATGAAATCCCAGGTGCACTAGACCCAGGGGAACCTCGGCAATAGACGCGCAACTCCGGGTTATCACGGGCGACGGAGTGGCATGCGTGAGAGTGGGAGGCTCTGCAAGAGGAAGGGGTGAGCCTTGTACTCACGCCTGCCACTTCCACGAAACACATCACCACGCGGCTAAAATGGATTCCCGCGTGCACTAGATAGTCCCAGGGGAGTTGGAGAGTAGGCGCGCACCTCTTGCCAAATCACGGCAGCCGTGGTGGCACACCTACGAGTGAGAGGCTGTGCACTATGAGGCACATGTGCTAAAGAAGGCGGTGAGCCTTGTACTCACGCCTGCCACTTCCACGAGAGGCATGACAACGCCTCCAAAATGAAATGCCAGGTACACTAGAGCCAGGGGAGCCTCGGCAATAGACGCGCAACTCCGGGATATCACGGGCGACGGAGTGGCATGCGTGAGAGTGGGAGGCTCTGCAAGAGGAAGGGGTGAGCCTTGTACTCACGCCTGCTACTTCCACGAAACACATCACCACGCGGCCAAAACGGATTGCCGGGTGCACTAGATAGTCCCAGGGGAGTTGGAGAGTAGGCTGGCACCTCCTACCAAATCACGGGAGCCGTAGTGGCACGCCTGCCAGTGAGAGGCTGTGCACTGTGAGGCACATGTGCTAAAGAAGGCGGTGAGTCTTCTACTCACGCCTGCCACTTCCACGAAACACATCACCACGCGGCTAAAATGGATTCCCGCGTGCACTAGATACTCCCAGGGGAGTTGCGGGGTAGGCGCGCACCTCCTGCAAGTCACGGCAGCCCTGGTGGCACGCCTCCGGGTGAGAGGCTGTGCACTATGAGGCACATGTGCTAAAGAAGGCGGTGAGCCTTGTACTCACGCCTGCCACTTCCACGAAACGCATGACAACGCCTCCAAAATGAAATCCCAGGTGCACTAGACCCAGGGGAACCTCGGCAATAGACGCGCAACTCCGGGTTATCACGGGCGACGGAGTGGCATGCGTGAGAGTGGGAGGCTGTGCAAGAGGAAGGGGTGAGCCTTGTACTCACGCCTGCCACTTCCACGAAACACATCACCACGCGGCTAAAATGGATTCCCGCGTGCACTAGATAGTCCCAGGGGAGTTGGAGAGTAGGCGCGCACCTCTTGCCAAATCACGGCAGCCGTGGTGGCACACCTCCGAGTGAGAGGCTGTGCACTATGAGGCACATGTGCTAAAGAAGGCGGTGAGGCTTGTACTTACGCCTGCCACTTCCACGAGAGGCATGACAACGCCTCCAAAATGAAATGCCAGGTGCACTAGAGCCAGGGGAGCCTCGGCAATAGACGCGCAACTCCGGGATATCACGGGCGACGGAGTGGCATGCGTGAGAGTGGGAGGCTCTGCAAGAGGAAGGGGTGAGCCTTGTACTCACGCCTGCTACTTCCACGAAACACATCACCACGCGGCCAAAACGGATTGCCGGGTGCACTAGATAGTCCCAGGGGAGTTGGAGAGTAGGCTGGCACCTCCTACCAAATCACGGGAGCCGTAGTGGCACGCCTGCCAGTGAGAGGCTGTGCACTGTGAGGCACATGTGCTAAAGAAGGCGGTGAGTCTTCTACTCACGCCTGCCACTTCCACGAAACACATCACCACGCGGCTAAAATGGATTCCCGCGTGCACTAGATACTCCCAGGGGAGTTGGGGGGTAGGCGCGCACCTCCTGCAAGTCACGGCAGCCCTGGTGGCACGCCTCCGGGTGAGAGGCTGTGCACTATGAGGCACATGTGCTAAAGAAGGCGGTGAGCCTTGTACTCACGCCTGCCACTTCCACGAAACGCATGACAACGCCTCCAAAATGAAATCCCAGGTGCACTAGACCCAGGGGAACCTCGGCAATAGACGCGCAACTCCGGGTTATCACGGGCGACGGAGTGGCATGCGTGAGAGTGGGAGGCTGTGCAAGAGGAAGGGGTGAGCCTTGTACTCACGCCTGCCACTTCCACGAAACACATCACCACGCGGCTAAAATGGATTCCCGCGTGCACTAGATAGTCCCAGGGGAGTTGGAGAGTAGGCGCGCACCTCTTGCCAAATCACGGCAGCCGTGGTGGCGCACCTCCGAGTGAGAGGCTGTGCACTATGAGGCACATGTGCTAAAGAAGGCGGTGAGCCTTGTACTCACGCCTGCCACTTCCACGAGAGGCATGACAACGCCTCCAAAATGAAATGCCAGGTGCACTAGAGCCAGGGGAGCCTCGGCAATAGACGCGCAACTCCGGGATATCACGGGCGACGGAGTGGCATGCGTGAGAGTGGGAGGCTCTGCAAGAGGAAGGGGTGAGTCTTGTACTCACGCCTGCTACTTCCACGAAACACATCACCACGCGGCCAAAACGGATTGCCGGGTGCACTAGATAGTCCCAGGGGAGTTGGAGAGTAGGCTGGCACCTCCTACCAAATCACGGGAGCCGTAGTGGCACGCCTGCCAGTGAGAGGCTGTGCACTGTGAGGCACATGTGCTAAAGAAGGCGGTGAGTCTTCTACTCACGCCTGCCACTTCCACGAAACACATCACCACGCGGCTAAAATGGATTCCCGCGTGCACTAGATACTCCCAGGGGAGTTGGGGGGTAGGCGCGCACCTCCTGCAAGTCACGGCAGCCCTGGTGGCACGCCTCCGGGTGAGAGGCTGTGCACTATGAGGCACATGTGCTAAAGAAGGCGGTGAGCCTTGTACTCACGCCTGCCACTTCCACGAAACGCATGACAACGCCTCCAAAATGAAATCCCAGGTGCACTAGACCCAGGGGAACCTCGGCAATAGACGCGCAACTCCGGGTTATCACGGGCGACGGAGTGGCATGCGTGAGAGTGGGAGGCTGTGCATGAGGAAGGGGTGAGCCTTGTACTCACGCCTGCCACTTCCACGAAACACATCACCACGCGGCTAAAATGGATTCCCGCGTGCACTAGATAGTCCCAGGGGATTTGGAGAGTAGGCGCGCACCTCTTGCCAAATCACGGCAGCCGTGGTGGCACGCCTCCGAGTGAGAGGCTGTGCACTATGAGGCACATGTGCTAAAGAAGGCGGATAGCCTTGTACTCACGCCTGCCACTTCCACGAAAGGCATGACAACGCCTCCAAAATGAAATCCCAGGTGCACTAGAGCCAGGGGAACCTCGGCAATAGACGCGCAACTCCGGGATATCACGGGCGACGGAGTGGCATGCGTGAGAGTGGGAGGCTCTGCAAGAGGAAGGGGTGAGCCTTGTACTCACGCCTGCTACTTCCACGAAACACATCACCACGCGGCCAAAACGGATTGCCGACTGCACTAGATAGTCCCAGGGGAGTTGGAGAGTAGGCGCGCACCTCCTGCCAAGTCACGGGAGCCGTAGTGGCACGCCTGCCAGTGAGAGGCTGTGCACTGTGAGGCACATGTGCTAAAGAAGGCGGTGAGTCTTCTACTCACGCCTGCCACTTCCACGAAACACATCACCACGCGAATAAAATGGATTCCCGCGTGCACTAGATACTCCCAGGGGAGTTGCGGGGTAGGCGCGCACCTCCTGCAAGTCACGGCAGCCCTGGTGGCACGCCTCCGGGTGAGAGGCTGTGCACTATGAGGCACATGTGCTAAAGAAGGCGGTGAGCCTTGTACTCACGCCTGCCACTTCCACGAAACGCATGACAACGCCTCCAAAATGAAATCCCAGGTGCACTAGACCCAGGGGAACCTCGGCAATAGACGCGCAACTCCGGGTTATCACGGGCGACGGAGTGGCATGCGTGAGAGTGGGAGGCTGTGCAAGAGGAAGGGGTGAGCCTTGTACTCACGCCTGCCACTTCCACGAAACACATCACCACGCGGCTAAAATGGATTCCCGCGTGCACTAGATAGTCCCAGGGGAGTTGGAGAGTAGGCGCGCACCTCTTGCCAAATCACGGCAGCCGTGGTGGCACACCTCCGAGTGAGAGGCTGTGCACTATGAGGCACATGTGCTAAAGAAGGCGGTGAGGCTTGTACTTACGCCTGCCACTTCCACGAGAGGCATGACAACGCCTCCAAAATGAAATGCCAGGTGCACTAGAGCCAGGGGAGCCTCGGCAATAGACGCGCAACTCCGGGATATCACGGGCGACGGAGTGGCATGCGTGAGAGTGGGAGGCTCTGCAAGAGGAAGGGGTGAGCCTTGTACTCACGCCTGCTACTTCCACGAAACACATCACCACGCGGCCAAAACGGATTGCCGGGTGCACTAGATAGTCCCAGGGGAGTTGGAGAGTAGGCTGGCACCTCCTACCAAATCACGGGAGCCGTAGTGGCACGCCTGCCAGTGAGAGGCTGTGCACTGTGAGGCACATGTGCTAAAGAAGGCGGTGAGTCTTCTACTCACGCCTGCCACTTCCACGAAACACATCACCACGCGGCTAAAATGGATTCCCGCGTGCACTAGATACTCCCAGGGGAGTTGGGGGGTAGGCGCGCACCTCCTGCAAGTCACGGCAGCCCTGGTGGCACGCCTCCGGGTGAGAGGCTGTGCACTATGAGGCACATGTGCTAAAGAAGGCGGTGAGCCTTGTACTCACGCCTGCCACTTCCACGAAACGCATGACAACGCCTCCAAAATGAAATCCCAGGTGCACTAGACCCAGGGGAACCTCGGCAATAGACGCGCAACTCCGGGTTATCACGGGCGACGGAGTGGCATGCGTGAGAGTGGGAGGCTGTGCAAGAGGAAGGGGTGAGCCTTGTACTCACGCCTGCCACTTCCACGAAACACATCACCACGCGGCTAAAATGGATTCCCGCGTGCACTAGATAGTCCCAGGGGAGTTGGAGAGTAGGCGCGCACCTCTTGCCAAATCACGGCAGCCGTGGTGGCGCACCTCCGAGTGACAGGCTGTGCACTATGAGGCACATGTGCTAAAGAAGGCGGTGAGCCTTGTACTCACGCCTGCCACTTCCACGAGAGGCATGACAACGCCTCCAAAATGAAATGCCAGGTGCACTAGAGCCAGGGGAGCCTCGGCAATAGACGCGCAACTCCGGGATATCACGGGCGACGGAGTGGCATGCGTGAGAGTGGGAGGCTCTGCAAGAGGAAGGGGTGAGTCTTGTACTCACGCCTGCTACTTCCACGAAACACATCACCACGCGGCCAAAACGGATTGCCGGGTGCACTAGATAGTCCCAGGGGAGTTGGAGAGTAGGCTGGCACCTCCTACCAAATCACGGGAGCCGTAGTGGCACGCCTGCCAGTGAGAGGCTGTGCACTGTGAGGCACATGTGCTAAAGAAGGCGGTGAGTCTTCTACTCACGCCTGCCACTTCCACGAAACACATCACCACGCGGCTAAAATGGATTCCCGCGTGCACTAGATACTCCCAGGGGAGTTGGGGGGTAGGCGCGCACCTCCTGCAAGTCACGGCAGCCCTGGTGGCACGCCTCCGGGTGAGAGGCTGTGCACTATGAGGCACATGTGCTAAAGAAGGCGGTGAGCCTTGTACTCACGCCTGCCACTTCCACGAAACGCATGACAACGCCTCCAAAATGAAATCCCAGGTGCACTAGACCCAGGGGAACCTCGGCAATAGACGCGCAACTCCGGGTTATCACGGGCGACGGAGTGGCATGCGTGAGAGTGGGAGGCTGTGCATGAGGAAGGGGTGAGCCTTGTACTCACGCCTGCCACTTCCACGAAACACATCACCACGCGGCTAAAATGGATTCCCGCGTGCACTAGATAGTCCCAGGGGATTTGGAGAGTAGGCGCGCACCTCTTGCCAAATCACGGCAGCCGTGGTGGCACGCCTCCGAGTGAGAGGCTGTGCACTATGAGGCACATGTGCTAAAGAAGGCGGATAGCCTTGTACTCACGCCTGCCACTTCCACGAAAGGCATGACAACGCCTCCAAAATGAAATCCCAGGTGCACTAGAGCCAGGGGAACCTCGGCAATAGACGCGCAACTCCGGGATATCACGGGCGACGGAGTGGCATGCGTGAGAGTGGGAGGCTCTGCAAGAGGAAGGGGTGAGCCTTGTACTCACGCCTGCTACTTCCACGAAACACATCACCACGCGGCCAAAACGGATTGCCGACTGCACTAGATAGTCCCAGGGGAGTTGGAGAGTAGGCGCGCACCTCCTGCCAAGTCACGGGAGCCGTAGTGGCACGCCTGCCAGTGAGAGGCTGTGCACTGTGAGGCACATGTGCTAAAGAAGGCGGTGAGTCTTCTACTCACGCCTGCCACTTCCACGAAACACATCACCACGCGAATAAAATGGATTCCCGCGTGCACTAGATACTCCCAGGGGAGTTGCGGGGTAGGCGCGCACCTCCTGCAAGTCACGGCAGCCCTGGTGGCACGCCTCCGGGTGAGAGGCTGTGCACTATGAGGCACATGTGCTAAAGAAGGCGGTGAGCCTTGTACTCACGCCTGCCACTTCCACGAAACGCATGACAACGCCTCCAAAATGAAATCCCAGGTGCACTAGACCCAGGGGAACCTCGGCAATAGACGCGCAACTCCGGGTTATCACGGGCGACGGAGTGGCATGCGTGAGAGTGGGAGGCTGTGCAAGAGGAAGGGGTGAGCCTTGTACTCACGCCTGCCACTTCCACGAAACACATCACCACGCGGCTAAAATGGATTCCCGCGTGCACTAGATAGTCCCAGGGGAGTTGGAGAGTAGGCGCGCACCTCTTGCCAAATCACGGCAGCCGTGGTGGCACGCCTCCGAGTGAGAGGCTGTGCACTATGAGGCACATGTGCTAAAGAAGGCGGTGAGCCTTGTACTCACGCCTGCCACTTCCACGAAAGGCATGACAACGCCTCCAAAATGAAATGCCAGGTGCACTAGAGCCAGGGGAGCCTCGGCAATAGACGCGCAACTCCGGAATATCACGGGCGACGGAGTGGCATGCGTGAGAGTGGGAGGCTCTGCAAGAGGAAGGGGTGAGCCTTGTACTCACGCCTGCTACTTCCACGAAACACATCACCACGCGGCCAAAACGGATTGCCGGGTGCACTAGATAGTCCCAGGGGAGTTGGAGAGTAGGCTGGCACCTCCTACCAAATCACGGGAGCCGTAGTGGCACGCCTGCCAGTGAGAGGCTGTGCACTGTGAGGCACATGTGCTAAAGAAGGCGGTGAGTCTTCTACTCACGCCTGCCACTTCCACGAAACACATCACCACGCGGCTAAAATGGATTCCCGCGTGCACTAGATACTCCCAGGGGAGTTGGGGGGTAGGCGCGCACCTCCTGCAAGTCACGGCAGCCCTGGTGGCACGCCTCCGGGTGAGAGGCTGTGCACTATGAGGCACATGTGCTAAAGAAGGCGGTGAGCCTTGTACTTACGCCTGCCACTTCCAAGAAACGCATGACAACGCCTCCAAAATGAAATCCCAGGTGCACTAGACCCAGGGGAACCTCGGCAATAGACGCGCAACTCCGGGTTATCACGGGCGACGGAGTGGCATGCGTGAGAGTGGGAGGCTGTGCAAGAGGAAGGGGTGAGCCTTGTACTCACGCCTGCCACTTCCACGAAACACATCACCACGCGGCTAAAATGGATTCCCGCGTGCACTAGATAGTCCCAGGGGAGTTGGAGAGTAGGCGCGCACCTCCTGCCAAATCACGGCAGCTGTAGTGGCACGCCTGCGAGTGAGAGGCTCTGCACTATGAGGCACATGTGCTAAAGAAGGCGGTGAGTCTTGTACTCACGCCTGCCACTTCCACGAAACGCATCACCACGCGGCCAAAATGAAATCCTAGGTGCACTAGACCCAGGAAAACCTCAGCAATAGACGCGCAACTCCGGGAAAGCACGGGCGACGGAGTGGCATGCGTGAGAGTGAGAGACTGTCCAAGGTGTAAGGGCTGAGCCTTGTAGTCACGCCTGCCACTTCCACGAAACACATCACCACGCGGCCAAAAAGGATTCCCGGGTGCAGTCGATAGTCCCAGGGGAGTTGGAGAGTAGTCGGGCACCTCCTGCCAAATCACGGCAGCCGTAGTGGCACGCCTGCGAGTGAGAGGCTGTGCACTGTGAGGCACATGTGCTAAAGAAGGCGGTGAGTCTTGTACTCACGCCTGCTACTTCCACGAAACACATCACCACGCGGCCAAAACGGATTGCCGACTGCACTAGATAGTCCCAGGGGAGTTGGAGAGTAGGCGCGCACCTCCTGCCAAGTCACGGGAGCCGTAGTGGCACGCCTGCCAGTGAGAGGCTGTGCACTGTGAGGCACATGTGCTAAAGAAGGCGGTGAGTCTTCTACTCACGCCTGCCACTTCCACGAAACACATCACCACGCGGCTAAAATGGATTCCCGCGTGCACTAGATACTCCCAGGGGAGTTGGGGGGTAGGCGCGCACCTCCTGCAAGTCACGGCAGCCCTGGTGGCACGCCTCCGGGTGAGAGGCTGTGCACTATGAGGCACATGTGCTAAAGAAGGCGGTGAGCCTTGTACTCACGCCTGCCACTTCCACGAAACGCATGACAACGCCTCCAAAATGAAATCCCAGGTGCACTAGACCGAGGGGAACCTCGGCAATAGACGCGCAACTCCGGGTTATCACGGGCGACGGAGTGGCATGCGTGAGAGTGGGAGGCTGTGCAAGAGGGAGGGGTGAGCCTTGTACTCACGCCTGCCACTTCCACGAAACACATCACCACGCGGCTAAAATGGATTCCCGCGTGCACTAGATAGTCCCAGGGGAGTTGGAGAGTAGGCGCGCACCTCTTGCCAAATCACGGCAGCCGTGGTGGCACGCCTCCGAGTGAGAGGCTGTGCACTATGAGGCACATGTGCTAAAGAAGGCGGTGAGCCTTGTACTCACGCCTGCCACTTCCACGAAAGGCATGACAACGCCTCCAAAATGAAATCCCAGGTGCACTAGAGCCAGGGGAACCTCGGCAATAGACGCGCAACTCCGGGATATCACGGGCGACGGAGTGGCATGCGTGAGAGTGGGAGGCTCTGCAAGAGGAAGGGGTGAGCCTTGTACTCACGCCTGCTACTTCCACGAAACACATCACCACGCGGCCAAAACGGATTGCCGACTGCACTAGATAGTCCCAGGGGAGTTGGAGAGTAGGCGCGCACCTCCTGCCAAGTCACGGGAGCCGTAGTGGCACGCCTGCCAGTGAGAGGCTGTGCACTGTGAGGCACATGTGCTAAAGAAGGCGGTGAGTCTTCTACTCACGCCTGCCACTTCCACGAAACACATCACCACGCGAATAAAATGGATTCCCGCGTGCACTAGATACTCCCAGGGGAGTTGCGGGGTAGGCGCGCACCTCCTGCAAGTCACGGCAGCCCTGGTGGCACGCCTCCGGGTGAGAGGCTGTGCACTATGAGGCACATGTGTTAAAGAAGGCAGTGAGCCTTGTACTCACGCCTGCCACTTCCACGAAACGCATGACAACGCCTCCAAAATGAAATCCCAGGTGCACTAGACCCAGGGAAACCTCGGCAATAGACGCGCAACTCCGGGTTATCACGGGCGACGGAGTGGCATGCGTGAGAGTGGGAGGCTGTGCAAGAGGAAGGGGTGAGCCTTGTACTCACGCCTGCCACTTCCACGAAACACATCACCACGCGGCTAAAATGGATTCCCGCGTGCACTAGATAGTCCCAGGGGAGTTGGAGAGTAGGCGCGCACCTCTTGCCAAATCACGGCAGCCGTGGTGGCACACCTCCGAGTGAGAGGCTGTGCACTATGAGGCACATGTGCTGAAGAAGGCGGTGAGCCTTGTACTGACGCCTGCCACTTCCACGAAACGCATGACAACGCCACCAAAATCAAATCCCAGGTGCACTAGACCCAGGGGAACGTCGGCAATAGACGCGCAACTCCGGAAAATCACGGGCGACGGAGTGGCATGCGTGAGAGTGAGAGGCTGTGCAAGAGGAAGGGGTCAGCCTTGTACTCACGCCTGCTACTTCCACGAAACACATCACCACGCGGCCAAAACCGATTCCCGGGTGCACTAGATAGTCCCAGGGGAGTTGGAGAGTAGGCGCGCAGCTCCTGCCAAATCACGGGAGCCGTAGTGGCACGCCTGCCAGTGAGAGGCTGTGCAGTGTGAGGCACATGTGCTAAAGAAGGCGGTGACTCTTGTACTTACTCCTGCTACTTCCACCAAACACATCACCACGCGGCTAAAATGGATTCCCGCGTGCACTAGATACTCCCAGGGGAGTTGGGGGGTAGGCGCGCACCTCCTGCAAGTCACGGCAGCCCTGGTGGCACGCCTCCGGGTGAGAGGCTGTGCACTATGAGGCACATGTGCTAAAGAAGGCGGTGAGCCTTGTACTCACGCCTGCCACTTCCACGAGAGGCATGACAACGCCTCCAAAATGAAATCCCAGGTGCACTAGACCCAGGGGAACCTCGGCAATAGACGCGCAACTCCGGGTTATCACGGGCGACGGAGTGGCATGCGTGAGAGTGGGAGGCTGTGCAAGAGGAAGGGGTCAGCCTTGTACTCACGCCTGCTACTTCCACGAAACACATCACCACGCGAATAAAATGGATTCCCGCGTGCACTAGATAGTCCCAGGGGAGTTGGGGGCTAGGCGCGCACCTCCTGCAAGTCACGGGAGCCGTGGTGGCACGCCTGCGAGTGAGAGGCTGTGCACTATGAGGCACATGTGCTGAAGAAGGCGGTGAGCCTTGTACTGACGCCTGCCACTTCCACGAAACGCATGACAACGCCACCAAAATCAAATCCCAGGTGCACTAGACCCAGCCTTTCTCTTCTCATCTAGTGATATTGTGGGGGGAAGACTGACTGTGATCACTTTTGTGACTTGAAACCCAAATAAGACAGCACAAAACCAACCCCAGGCCTGAGAAGTGCAATTTATCATCTCAGTCAGGTCAGAGGGAATTGAAGCCTTTGCATCTATTTAAGGGGACTCATGTCCTATTGTTTATGTACAAGTACTTTGTACAGATCTTTAAAGGAAACGAGGAAGGCAGTTATTTTATTCAGTCTCTTCTTTCTTGGCTGGTTTTAATCGGGGTAGGGTTTTCTGCCTGAACCATTTTAATGGATGCTGTCCTTTGTAAATGATGACATCTTCATGGAAGAGAGAGTTGGTTTAAGAGAGTGGTTGAAATCTCATAACTTGTTCTTCTGATGATCCATTCATAGGGGAGAGAACTGATTTTGATCACCCCCACAAGTGCAATATCAATTGAGAAAACTGCTAGAGGTCTAAGTCCACCAAACTGCTCTTTTTTTAAGTTTCTCATGCCCCATTTTCCCAAAGCACATTAATGTAGACATGCTTAGAAAGGTCTCTGCAAGAGGAACACTTTGATATGTATAAAACTCTTTAACTCCTTCATGGGCATGCTCAGCGGAAGAGGTCGAAAACGAGGGGAGGTCCACCAAAGTGGTTTTTCCTTAAGTTTGTCAAGCTTCATCTCACCAAACCACACTAAAGTAGTCCTGGTTGGGAAGATCTCTGCCAGAGGAACACTTTCATATGTATAAAACTCAATAGGTTAAGAAACCCCTTAAGATACAGCAGTTAGTTAGGGTTGCAATCTAGGGCTAGGCTTAGGCTAGGGGTTAGGGTTGCAATCTAGGGCTAGGGGTTAGGGTTGCAATCTAGGGCTAGGGGTTAGGGTTAGCATCTTCACGTCTAGGGGAATCGCCCTAGAATTAACTCAGTCCTGCCCAAATCTGGCATGAAACTTCCCAAGGCTGGAGGGTTAGCTAACCTGTAATGTGCATTCGAGCATATGCACATGCAATTTGGAATATGCAGGTCCTGCGCTTTTCCTGAGGTGATCATTTCATGAAATCTCATAACTTTTTGCATCTCATGTAGGGATTATTGATCACTTTTGTGACTCGAAAGGGTTGAAGAAACCCCGAAACAGAAGAGCACGAAAGCAAGCAAAAGAATACCTATCCCCCTCTCCCTATCACAATCTTATATGGATAGACCAGCCAACTTCACAGTGACCATCGGTCCCCTGCACCTCCAGTCAAATAGCTATAGTGCTCCATGTAAGGGAATCCAAGATCTTTCTCAGTGGGACTTGATAAATCCAGCACTTCTCAGACCCCCTCACATGGGACAAAGAAGCTATTGTTTTGAAAGCTGTCAGCATTTTGGCATTTCTTTAAAATCAAGCAAACCAATACCAGCTGAGAATATGTAAACACATCGATTTATTTCCTCACAAGACACAACACAATCACTTCAACAACTCACACGTTACAAATGCTATATTCCTTCGCAAACGCTGCCGACACCACTACTTTTGTTTTTCCAAGGGAAACTGTTCATAGAAAGCGATTTTTAAAAGTGAACCGTCTACGAGACAAGCACAAGACTGAATAAATGTCTCTGCAGCCTTGGAGCCAAGTATGAAATACTGGGGTCCCACTCAATTCAAATTGCATACACGTGTGTATGTTGCAGGTCAAAATTCAATTTTCAATTCAGACTCAATTTTTTTTCTTCTTTTTTTTTTTCAACTTCCAAAGATATTTTTTTGGCGATACAAAATGCCCTTCTTAAAATCCAATCAAATGGCCTGTGAGAACAGCGTGCATGTTGCAGGTCAACATTGCATCGGAGTGAATTTTTTTTTTTTTTCCAGACCTGGGTTGATTCTCAATTTCATTTGTCTCCTAGCCCTAATTATTCGAGAGGAAAATCGAGAATCAACCCAACTTGAAAAAAATTCAAATTGTGACCCATAACACACATCACAACCATCACGTCAACAAAACGGCAACACTTTAAAATGGCATGAGATGGATGATCAAGTAACAAAATGAATGTTTGTAGCAATGACACGAAAAAGAGTTGTAGTTCTTCAGTGGACTGAAGATATCCTAATCTGCAAAGACGACCTTGTGTATTTGACGGGGGGAAGTGCACAGTTGATACAACCCCGGTCGATTCTTTGGCGCTTTCACAGTAACAGGCACTAGGCTGTCAACACTCTCCCTCCACTGTCCACTGCCGTGTTGCAGTCTGTAAAAGTTCTTTGAAACGTTCTTGTACCAGAGAAGAGAAACCTCACCTTCTTGACCAAGGGAATGGATCTGTCCTATCAAAACCTTTGGGCAGTTAAGCCGGCTATCCTCTTCCACTACTGCCACAAAGTCACCGGGTTTGAAAGGGCAGTCATCGGAACTCTGCGGTTGTGCTTGGCCACCGTCGGATCCGTCGTCCAGACGGTCCTCTGCGTAGTCTCTGGCCAGGTCGACAGCAAGCCTCTTTCGGTCATTGGCGGTGCGGCGGTCGTATGTCCGCTGAGCCTGTTGCCGTGAATGTCTGAGCGCGGCCGCCAATGACGCCTTCAGGGCATCTGTGCAGTCCCTGTGAAATGGAAATCTGGTTTTAGAGATGGCTACATTGACAACACTGAATTTAGTGGGTACTGGTCCAAGTGTAAGTTGCATGTTTAAGTTGAGTTTTCATCTTAAGTGTTTGTTTTGTTTTGGTTGCCTGTGGAATGAATGGCCTTAGTACAAGAGAAAATTATAAATTCAATTACAATATTAAGGTCGGGACACGCACAGAGTTAAACTAGAAATAATTAAGACTAAAGGAAATTTGCAAGTCATGAAAAAAAATAAATAAATAAATAAAAAAAAATAAATAAACAAATATATATATATATATATATATTGAGGGCCTCCCACAATATATACTTCGCTCTACTTCTATGTATTGAGCACTGTTCTACGAAAATCAAGTCACACTAAATACATATATATATATATATATATGTATAAATTATAAAAGAGCCTAGAGCAACAAATAAATCACAGTAATAGCTATGAAGAAACTGATTACTCTGGTCAAAGCAGAAGACCAGGGTGACATTAATATTGGCACAGTAATTCATTTTTAATTTCTTTTTTTTTTTAAATTTACTGAAAGGGGTTGACTTTATATCTTGCCCAAGAGAGTCCCAGACCTTTGGTCCTTAAAGCGAATATGAAAAATACCATAGTTTGTGCTAGCTCGAGGCAGGTAATAAGATTGATTTGCTGCACTTCGTGTATTGTAGTTGTGGATACTAAGTACTGAATTAAAGAAGCCATCGAGATAAAAACTCCAATTTTCTTAACAATATCTCATGACTGATGGTATCAAACGCCTTACTGACATCTAAGAATATACCGCAAGAAAAATGCCTGTCAATTGCCCATCAATTGCCCTTTGAAATCTATCAACAACACCAAGTGTAGTGTGATGAGTGGACTGCTAAGCCCTAAAACCAAGTTCATTTTCAAAGAACACTTTTTTTTCCTTTTCAAGGAAATCAACTAATCTATTGCATGCAAGTTTTTCAAGGAATTTATTAAAAACAGACATCAAGCAGATTGGTTGATAATTGGATAGACAAGTGTGGGATCCCTTTTTATAGACTGGAATCACATTTGCTAATTTTAAATTGGCCGGCATTACAACCGGTCTCAAAGGAGGTATTGAACAAGATTTGGTCTTGAAATATCTTTTATAAAATTTACTTTTTTTACTCGAATGGATATTTTGAAATCCTTGGGTTATCCATGGCTTTGACTGAAATTTTGATTCTTTCTTAGGTAAGGTAAGGTCAAGACTTTATCTAACGAGGGTTAACACGAAATAGCCGAGGCTAATAAACTTGCGGCCCTCTAGATAATAAATAATGAGTTCTTAAAGAATTGTTAAATGAAATTGTATGTTTATGTTCTGAGGGCCAAAAGTTGAGGCTATCTGCTGTTGCGATCATTAAATAAAGGCATGACTTATTTGCTGAATTGTATAGTAGTAAAAAAAAAAAATGGCCACTTACTCTCTACCATATGACCAGGTAATGAATGCAGATCGAAGCATGTTGATTGTCACCGATTTTCCAGTGAGGCTGCGAAACAAACTTTTCATGTGCGCAGAGAATGCGGGTCCTGAAAAGCTTTCACCCTTCCTGTTCTACAAGGTGCAAGTAAAAAGAAAACATTCATGAATGGACAATGAACAGAAATGAACTATAACCAGTTTTAATTCACAATAATAATTATAGTAATAGTAATAATAATAATAATAATAATAACAATAATAATAATAACCAGTTCTACCATTTTTTAAGACAAATGTTTGCAATTTTCAAACCACACCTCCCCAGTGGGCAAATCACTCGATCTTTTCCTCAAGACTGAAAATGACATTGAACTTGTAAAAAAAAAAAAAAACAAACAGTACTGTATGTAGTGGTCAAGCTTTTGCTTTTCTGAGACCCCCTCATGCTGTCCATACCACCATCAGGTTGACACACTGAGTAGAATTAATTTCCAATCCCAGGCACCCCTATGAGGGTGGTTAAGAAATCCCAAGGACCCCTACGAGGGTGCTTAAGAAATCCCATGGACCCCTATGAGGGTGGTTAAGAAATCCCATTGACCCCTATGAGGGTGCTAACCTAGGTCTCTGCAGGTGAATCAAGAAAATGTAGTGCTAGGGTTTAGGGTTAGGTTTCAAGGGTAAGACATTTGAGAGATTCACCCTTTGAAAGGGTAAGACATTTGAAAGATTCACCCTTAGAAGGGGGAGACATTTGATAGACTCACCCTTTGAAGGGTGAGACATTTGAAATATTCACCCATTTGAAGGGTAAGACATTTGAAAGATTCACCCTTACAAGGGTAAGCAATTTGAAAGATTCACCCTTAGAAGCGTGAGACATTTGAAAAATTCACCCTTTGAAGGGTTAGCAATTTGAAAGATTCTGAAAGATTCCTCTTTGACGAGTGAGCAATTTGAAAGATTTAACCGGGTTTCTGAAAGATTCCCTCTTTGAAGAGTGAGCAATTTGAAAGATTTAACCGGGTTTTAGGAGTTTAGGGCTAGGGTTTAGGGTTAGGGTTAGGGTTTAGGGTTAGGGTTAGGGTTAGGGTTAGGGTTAGGGTTAGGGTTAGGGTTCATGTTAGGGGTGAGGGCTAGCTAGGTGTTAGGGTTAGGGTTTTTAAGAGATTCACCCTTTGAAGGGTTAGCAATTTGAGAGATTCACCCTTAGAAGGGTGAGAGATTTGAAAAATTCACCCTTTGAAGGGTTAGCAATTTGAGAGATTCACCCTTAGAAGGGTGAGAGATTTGAAAAATTCACCCTTTGAGGGGTTAGCAATTTGAAAGATTCACCCTTAGAATCCCTGTCTGAAGAGTGAGCAATTTAAAAGATTTAACCGGGTCTTATCGGTTTTAGGTTACCCTAGCTGTTTTTCTAACTAACCCAAACTCTATTTCTTGCTTTAAGAGCAGTCTTAAGCGTCAGGTAAGGGTTAATTGAAATAAAAGGCAATAGCCTACCATGCAAGTAGTGTAGGCCTTGCAAAGCTGTCAAGGTGCAAAGTCTCCATAGGAATGAAGTCATAACTAATGAACGGAGGCGAGCGTTAGAGAAAATCAACAGCAAAAGGTCTTTTACAGCAGGAAAAAGGATAGAAGGAACAGTGTTGTTGATTTGCCCTCGGCAGTGTTCAGTTGCCCTCGGCAGAAATGTTCATTTGCCCTCGTGGGCATTTTTCAGCTGGCCTTGGTGAGAATTTTGGAGAGAGGGGCCTGGGCTGGGTAAGGAGCGGTTGAGGCTTGGGTTCACTTGACTTGGGTTCCCGCTGGGTTGGCTTGGTGAGACCGAGGAGGCATCATGAAGCCTCTAGGTTCCGTAAAGCCCTTAGGAGCTCTTCAAAGAATGGAAGGGGTATCTCGGCCAGGGGCCAAGTTTCAGTCTAGTGGATTAGAACCCGAGCGAACAGCCGCTAAGACTCTTGAAGCAACTCTGCTGTTATGTGATGTGATGTGATGTTGAAATGTAATAAAAAATAAAATGCGTTGAGATTTGGGCTTTGTGGGTGGAATGCGAGTCGGGCGTGTAGCTGGGCTTGGGATTTGCGAGTTGCTTCGGGGACTTAGTAGTTGTTATAGCTTGCAAGAAGGGCTACCTCTCCTCGCCAAATGATTTTGGCATTATGCAAATGAGCTGGCAGCATGTTGTGCGTCTGTTGGCCAAAGGAACGGCTTGAAAGTGCAAATAGAATGGGCCGCTAGGTACAGAATGGACTCTTAAGCTGACTTCGGGTGTCCGTGGGCTGCCTTGGGCTTCTGCTCAGGCCTAAAAGCAGAAAACTAGGATGGCAACTTGCGAATGGCTGCCACCACGTGGTCCGGTTGGGTTTTGCGTTTGTTTGGCAAAGGAAGCGTTTTCTTTGCAAAAAAACTGGGCCAATACATAGAGCGTGGAGAGGCAAGCTGATTTCGGGTGTCCGTGGGCTGGCTTAGGCCTTGGCTTAGGCGATAAAAGCAAAACTACGATCGCATTGTGCAGTCCGCCATTTTGTTTGTTTACTTGTACATGTACAAGTGAAAATCGGTAAGATGGTTATTTTCAAAAATAAAGAGAAAAACCATGCTCGGCAGCTAAAGTGCATGAAAATAGGAGGGGTAAAAGAAGAAAAAGGAGGAAAAAAGCAAAAAAAAGCAAAAAAGAGTTTAGTCGCGCACCGGCCGGTATTGAACTCTTGACCCTCCATGACCGCCGCGGGCAGATTACCGAGAATCTGACGGTCCGGGGTTCGATACCGGAGTTGCCCTTTTTTGTCTGTTTCTTTTTTCTTTTGTTCTCTTCCTTTTTCCTCCTTTTTCTCTTTTTCCTGCTGTTTAATGACCACTGACGTTGAAAATACTGTGAGCAGAGCAATTTTTCCATTTTTAATAGGTCGGGGTAAAAGTGAGAAAAAGTTTCAACTTTGACAGAGTGTGGAGACGCCAACTTTCATCTCTTTTTATAATTCTAGTGGAAAGTACTTTCAAAGCTAATTGCATCGATGTAAGTTTAACGAGAAACGGATGAAAATTGATTTTTCTACGAATTTTGAAAGCTAAGAAAGATAGGTCTGCAAAGCGTACTTATTTCACCCCGTCAAACAAGAAAATTCGTAGAAAATTCTCCAATGGATCATTTTCTACACCCATTAAACCACACGACTGTCAATAGAATGAACAATCATTTCAATGTCCTCTTCTGTCAGTTTCGGGAGGTTTTCATGGTTTTCGTAGCCTTTCAAACGGAACTGTCAAAATGCCCCTTTTTTTCGACTTTTTACCTTCTCCAACGCATGCGCATTATTAGGCTCAGTAGATTGAAACCCGTGAAGATGTTCTTCTCGACGAGACCTTCCTAACAGTGTATCACATGCTGTGATTCGATGAAATGATGCGTGGCAAGACCTTAGAAACCTGGTAAGCCTAGCACTAACTCTTTGTGGCGGATGGACATCTGATGACAAAATGCACCTAAAATGAAAAGTATGACACGGATTGACATCAAACTTGCTCCTCGAGATGGAGAGAACGCCATAAGAATCCTGTGAAAATTTCAGAGCTCAACTCTCAGGAATAAAGCTTTTAGCAGGTTTGAGATCAAGCCCTAGTATCAAGGTGAAGTTACAAGTTCAAGTCTTGTGTGGGTGTTATACCTATACCGGACCTTTTTGCTTCGTTCAAAAATGCATGCTTCGCGACGGATTGAGCTGATACTTTTCCCCATAAGAGATCATGCACTTTACAATCTACATGCCAGATTTGGGCAGGACTGAGTTAATTCTAGGGTGATTCCCTTAGACGTGAAGGTGCTAACCCTAACCCCTAGCCTAACCCTAACCCTAGATTGCAACCCTAGCCCTAGATTGCAACCCTAACCCTAGATTGCAACCCTAGCCCTAGATTGCAACCCTAACCCCTAGCCTAACCCTAGCCCTAGATTGCAACCCTAACTAACTGCTGTATCTTAAGGGGTTTCTTAACCTATTGAGTTTTATACATATTAAAGTGTTCCTCTGGCAGAGATCTTCCCAACCATGACTACTTTAGTGTGGTTTGGTGAGATGAAGCTTGACAAACTTAAGGAAAACCACTTTGGTGGACCTCCCCTCGTTTTGGACCTCTTCCGCTGAGCATGCCCATTAAGGAGTTAAGGAGTTTTATACATATCAAAGTGTTCCTCTTGCAGAGACCTTTCTAAGCATGTCTACATTAATGTGCTTTGGGAAAATGGGGCTTGAGAAACTTAAAAAAAGAGCACTTTGGTGGACTTAGACCTCTAGCAGTTTTCTCAATTGATATTGCACTTGTGGCGCCATTACGCAACCCAGGCGAGGCGTGATGTCATCCACTTCATGCCATGATGAGGTGCATGACGTCATACATGACGAGATGCGCACATTTCACTCAAAATTGTGATCTTTTTCTTTCACGCGTGTGGTGCAGTCACGCGTATTTCGTGACGTATGACGTCAGAGTAACGTCAATGACGTCATACTTGAGGAAATACGGCCATCGAAGTCACTATTGTGCTTTTTCTGTGTTTTTGTTCTGTTGTTTTTGTTTCTTTGGTCTTTTCTCTATACGCGTGTATGTCTGTGACGCGTGTTGGGTGAGATTTGAAGTCGTTGTGACGTCATTAATGTCACGCTGTCAGGACGTCATGACTTATCCCCTGGGCAGACTTTTGGTAGAAATAGGCAAGTTTTAGGCTAGGGTGAGGGTTAGGGTTAGGGTTCATGTTAGGGGTGAGGGCTAGCTAGGTGTTAGGGTTAGGGTTTTTAAGAGATTCACCCTTTGAAGGGTTAGCAATTTGAGAGATTCACCCTTAGAAGGGTGAGAGATTTGAAAAATTCACCCTTTGAAGGGTTAGCAATTTGAGAGATTCACCCTTAGAAGGGTGAGAGATTTGAAAAATTCACCCTTTGAGGGGTTAGCAATTTGAAAGATTCACCCTTAGAATCCCTGTCTGAAGAGTGAGCAATTTAAAAGATTTAACCGGGTCTTATCGGTTTTAGGTTACCCTAGCTGTTTTTCTAACTAACCCAAACTCTATTTCTTGCTTTAAGAGCAGTCTTAAGCGTCAGGTAAGGGTTAATTGAAATAAAAGGCAATAGCCTACCATGCAAGTAGTGTAGGCCTTGCAAAGCTGTCAAGGTGCAAAGTCTCCATAGGAATGAAGTCATAACTAATGAACGGAGGCGAGCGTTAGAGAAAATCAACACCAAAAGGTCTTTTACAGCAGGAAAAAGGATAGAAGGAACAGTGTTGTTGATTTGCCCTCGGCAGTGTTCAGTTGCCCTCGGCAGAAATGTTCATTTGCCCTCGTGGGCATTTTTCAGCTGGCCTTGGTGAGAATTTTGGAGAGAGGGGCCTGGGCTGGGTAAGGAGCGGTTGAGGCTTGGGTTCACTTGACTTGGGTTCCCGCTGGGTTGGCTTGGTGAGACCGAGGAGGCATCATGAAGCCTCTAGGTTCCGTAAAGCCCTTAGGAGCTCTTCAAAGAATGGAAGGGGTATCTCGGCCAGGGGCCAAGTTTCAGTCTAGTGGATTAGAACCCGAGCGAACAGCCGCTAAGACTCTTGAAGCAACTCTGCTGTTATGTGATGTGATGTGATGTTGAAATGTAATAAAAAATAAAATGCGTTGAGATTTGGGCTTTGTGGGTGGAATGCGAGTCGGGCGTGTAGCTGGGCTTGGGATTTGCGAGTTGCTTCGGGGACTTAGTAGTTGTTATAGCTTGCAAGAAGGGCTACCTCTCCTCGCCAAATGATTTTGGCATTATGCAAATGAGCTGGCAGCATGTTGTGCGTCTGTTGGCCAAAGGAACGGCTTGAAAGTGCAAATAGAATGGGCCGCTAGGTACAGAATGGACTCTTAAGCTGACTTCGGGTGTCCGTGGGCTGCCTTGGGCTTCTGCTCAGGCCTAAAAGCAGAAAACTAGGATGGCAACTTGCGAATGGCTGCCACCACGTGGTCCGGTTGGGTTTTGCGTTTGTTTGGCAAAGGAAGCGTTTTCTTTGCAAAAAAACTGGGCCAATACATAGAGCGTGGAGAGGCAAGCTGATTTCGGGTGTCCGTGGGCTGGCTTAGGCCTTGGCTTAGGCGATAAAAGCAAAACTACGATCGCATTGTGCAGTCCGCCATTTTGTTTGTTTACTTGTACATGTACAAGTGAAAATCGGTAAGATGGTTATTTTCAAAAATAAAGAGAAAAACCATGCTCGGCAGCTAAAGTGCATGAAAATAGGAGGGGTAAAAGAAGAAAAAGGAGGAAAAAAGCAAAAAAAAGCAAAAAAGAGTTTAGTCGCGCACCGGCCGGTATTGAACTCTTGACCCTCCATGACCGCCGCGGGCAGATTACCGAGAATCTGACGGTCCGGGGTTCGATACCGGAGTTGCCCTTTTTTGTCTGTTTCTTTTTTCTTTTGTTCTCTTCCTTTTTCCTCCTTTTTCTCTTTTTCCTGCTGTTTAATGACCACTGACGTTGAAAATACTGTGAGCAGAGCAATTTTTCCATTTTTAATAGGTCGGGGTAAAAGTGAGAAAAAGTTTCAACTTTGACAGAGTGTGGAGACGCCAACTTTCATCTCTTTTTATAATTCTAGTGGAAAGTACTTTCAAAGCTAATTGCATCGATGTAAGTTTAACGAGAAACGGATGAAAATTGATTTTTCTACGAATTTTGAAAGCTAAGAAAGATAGGTCTGCAAAGCGTACTTATTTCACCCCGTCAAACAAGAAAATTCGTAGAAAATTCTCCAATGGATCATTTTCTACACCCATTAAACCACACGACTGTCAATAGAATGAACAATCATTTCAATGTCCTCTTCTGTCAGTTTCGGGAGGTTTTCATGGTTTTCGTAGCCTTTCAAACGGAACTGTCAAAATGCCCCTTTTTTTCGACTTTTTACCTTCTCCAACGCATGCGCATTATTAGGCTCAGTAGATTGAAACCCGTGAAGATGTTCTTCTCGACGAGACCTTCCTAACAGTGTATCACATGCTGTGATTCGATGAAATGATGCGTGGCAAGACCTTAGAAACCTGGTAAGCCTAGCACTAACTCTTTGTGGCGGATGGACATCTGATGACAAAATGCACCTAAAATGAAAAGTATGACACGGATTGACATCAAACTTGCTCCTCGAGATGGAGAGAACGCCATAAGAATCCTGTGAAAATTTCAGAGCTCAACTCTCAGGAATAAAGCTTTTAGCAGGTTTGAGATCAAGCCCTAGTATCAAGGTGAAGTTACAAGTTCAAGTCTTGTGTGGGTGTTATACCTATACCGGACCTTTTTGCTTCGTTCAAAAATGCATGCTTCGCGACGGATTGAGCTGATACTTTTCCCCATAAGAGATCATGCACTTTACAATCTACATGCCAGATTTGGGCAGGACTGAGTTAATTCTAGGGTGATTCCCTTAGACGTGAAGGTGCTAACCCTAACCCCTAGCCTAACCCTAACCCTAGATTGCAACCCTAGCCCTAGATTGCAACCCTAACCCTAGATTGCAACCCTAGCCCTAGATTGCAACCCTAACCCCTAGCCTAACCCTAGCCCTAGATTGCAACCCTAACTAACTGCTGTATCTTAAGGGGTTTCTTAACCTATTGAGTTTTATACATATTAAAGTGTTCCTCTGGCAGAGATCTTCCCAACCATGACTACTTTAGTGTGGTTTGGTGAGATGAAGCTTGACAAACTTAAGGAAAACCACTTTGGTGGACCTCCCCTCGTTTTGGACCTCTTCCGCTGAGCATGCCCATTAAGGAGTTAAGGAGTTTTATACATATCAAAGTGTTCCTCTTGCAGAGACCTTTCTAAGCATGTCTACATTAATGTGCTTTGGGAAAATGGGGCTTGAGAAACTTAAAAAAAGAGCACTTTGGTGGACTTAGACCTCTAGCAGTTTTCTCAATTGATATTGCACTTGTGGCGCCATTACGCAACCCAGGCGAGGCGTGATGTCATCCACTTCATGCCATGATGAGGTGCATGACGTCATACATGACGAGATGCGCACATTTCACTCAAAATTGTGATCTTTTTCTTTCACGCGTGTGGTGCAGTCACGCGTATTTCGTGACGTATGACGTCAGAGTAACGTCAATGACGTCATACTTGAGGAAATACGGCCATCGAAGTCACTATTGTGCTTTTTCTGTGTTTTTGTTCTGTTGTTTTTGTTTCTTTGGTCTTTTCTCTATACGCGTGTATGTCTGTGACGCGTGTTGGGTGAGATTTGAAGTCGTTGTGACGTCATTAATGTCACGCTGTCAGGACGTCATGACTTATCCCCTGGGCAGACTTTTGGTAGAAATAGGCAAGTTTTAGGCTAGGGTGAGGGTTAGGGTTAGGGTTCATGTTAGGGGTGAGGGCTAGCTAGGTGTTAGGGTTAGGGTTTTTAAGAGATTCACCCTTTGAAGGGTTAGCAATTTGAGAGATTCACCCTTAGAAGGGTGAGAGATTTGAAAAATTCACCCTTTGAAGGGTTAGCAATTTGAGAGATTCACCCTTAGAAGGGTGAGAGATTTGAAAAATTCACCCTTTGAGGGGTTAGCAATTTGAAAGATTCACCCTTAGAATCCCTGTCTGAAGAGTGAGCAATTTAAAAGATTTAACCGGGTCTTATCGGTTTTAGGTTACCCTAGCTGTTTTTCTAACTAACCCAAACTCTATTTCTTGCTTTAAGAGCAGTCTTAAGCGTCAGGTAAGGGTTAATTGAAATAAAAGGCAATAGCCTACCATGCAAGTAGTGTAGGCCTTGCAAAGCTGTCAAGGTGCAAAGTCTCCATAGGAATGAAGTCATAACTAATGAACGGAGGCGAGCGTTAGAGAAAATCAACAGCAAAAGGTCTTTTACAGCAGGAAAAAGGATAGAAGGAACAGTGTTGTTGATTTGCCCTCGGCAGTGTTCAGTTGCCCTCGGCAGAAATGTTCATTTGCCCTCGTGGGCATTTTTCAGCTGGCCTTGGTGAGAATTTTGGAGAGAGGGGCCTGGGCTGGGTAAGGAGCGGTTGAGGCTTGGGTTCACTTGACTTGGGTTCCCGCTGGGTTGGCTTGGTGAGACCGAGGAGGCATCATGAAGCCTCTAGGTTCCGTAAAGCCCTTAGGAGCTCTTCAAAGAATGGAAGGGGTATCTCGGCCAGGGGCCAAGTTTCAGTCTAGTGGATTAGAACCCGAGCGAACAGCCGCTAAGACTCTTGAAGCAACTCTGCTGTTATGTGATGTGATGTGATGTTGAAATGTAATAAAAAATAAAATGCGTTGAGATTTGGGCTTTGTGGGTGGAATGCGAGTCGGGCGTGTAGCTGGGCTTGGGATTTGCGAGTTGCTTCGGGGACTTAGTAGTTGTTATAGCTTGCAAGAAGGGCTACCTCTCCTCGCCAAATGATTTTGGCATTATGCAAATGAGCTGGCAGCATGTTGTGCGTCTGTTGGCCAAAGGAACGGCTTGAAAGTGCAAATAGAATGGGCCGCTAGGTACAGAATGGACTCTTAAGCTGACTTCGGGTGTCCGTGGGCTGCCTTGGGCTTCTGCTCAGGCCTAAAAGCAGAAAACTAGGATGGCAACTTGCGAATGGCTGCCACCACGTGGTCCGGTTGGGTTTTGCGTTTGTTTGGCAAAGGAAGCGTTTTCTTTGCAAAAAAACTGGGCCAATACATAGAGCGTGGAGAGGCAAGCTGATTTCGGGTGTCCGTGGGCTGGCTTAGGCCTTGGCTTAGGCGATAAAAGCAAAACTACGATCGCATTGTGCAGTCCGCCATTTTGTTTGTTTACTTGTACATGTACAAGTGAAAATCGGTAAGATGGTTATTTTCAAAAATAAAGAGAAAAACCATGCTCGGCAGCTAAAGTGCATGAAAATAGGAGGGGTAAAAGAAGAAAAAGGAGGAAAAAAGCAAAAAAAAGCAAAAAAGAGTTTAGTCGCGCACCGGCCGGTATTGAACTCTTGACCCTCCATGACCGCCGCGGGCAGATTACCGAGAATCTGACGGTCCGGGGTTCGATACCGGAGTTGCCCTTTTTTGTCTGTTTCTTTTTTCTTTTGTTCTCTTCCTTTTTCCTCCTTTTTCTCTTTTTCCTGCTGTTTAATGACCACTGACGTTGAAAATACTGTGAGCAGAGCAATTTTTCCATTTTTAATAGGTCGGGGTAAAAGTGAGAAAAAGTTTCAACTTTGACAGAGTGTGGAGACGCCAACTTTCATCTCTTTTTATAATTCTAGTGGAAAGTACTTTCAAAGCTAATTGCATCGATGTAAGTTTAACGAGAAACGGATGAAAATTGATTTTTCTACGAATTTTGAAAGCTAAGAAAGATAGGTCTGCAAAGCGTACTTATTTCACCCCGTCAAACAAGAAAATTCGTAGAAAATTCTCCAATGGATCATTTTCTACACCCATTAAACCACACGACTGTCAATAGAATGAACAATCATTTCAATGTCCTCTTCTGTCAGTTTCGGGAGGTTTTCATGGTTTTCGTAGCCTTTCAAACGGAACTGTCAAAATGCCCCTTTTTTTCGACTTTTTACCTTCTCCAACGCATGCGCATTATTAGGCTCAGTAGATTGAAACCCGTGAAGATGTTCTTCTCGACGAGACCTTCCTAACAGTGTATCACATGCTGTGATTCGATGAAATGATGCGTGGCAAGACCTTAGAAACCTGGTAAGCCTAGCACTAACTCTTTGTGGCGGATGGACATCTGATGACAAAATGCACCTAAAATGAAAAGTATGACACGGATTGACATCAAACTTGCTCCTCGAGATGGAGAGAACGCCATAAGAATCCTGTGAAAATTTCAGAGCTCAACTCTCAGGAATAAAGCTTTTAGCAGGTTTGAGATCAAGCCCTAGTATCAAGGTGAAGTTACAAGTTCAAGTCTTGTGTGGGTGTTATACCTATACCGGACCTTTTTGCTTCGTTCAAAAATGCATGCTTCGCGACGGATTGAGCTGATACTTTTCCCCATAAGAGATCATGCACTTTACAATCTACATGCCAGATTTGGGCAGGACTGAGTTAATTCTAGGGTGATTCCCTTAGACGTGAAGGTGCTAACCCTAACCCCTAGCCTAACCCTAACCCTAGATTGCAACCCTAGCCCTAGATTGCAACCCTAACCCTAGATTGCAACCCTAGCCCTAGATTGCAACCCTAACCCCTAGCCTAACCCTAGCCCTAGATTGCAACCCTAACTAACTGCTGTATCTTAAGGGGTTTCTTAACCTATTGAGTTTTATACATATTAAAGTGTTCCTCTGGCAGAGATCTTCCCAACCATGACTACTTTAGTGTGGTTTGGTGAGATGAAGCTTGACAAACTTAAGGAAAACCACTTTGGTGGACCTCCCCTCGTTTTGGACCTCTTCCGCTGAGCATGCCCATTAAGGAGTTAAGGAGTTTTATACATATCAAAGTGTTCCTCTTGCAGAGACCTTTCTAAGCATGTCTACATTAATGTGCTTTGGGAAAATGGGGCTTGAGAAACTTAAAAAAAGAGCACTTTGGTGGACTTAGACCTCTAGCAGTTTTCTCAATTGATATTGCACTTGTGGCGCCATTACGCAACCCAGGCGAGGCGTGATGTCATCCACTTCATGCCATGATGAGGTGCATGACGTCATACATGACGAGATGCGCACATTTCACTCAAAATTGTGATCTTTTTCTTTCACGCGTGTGGTGCAGTCACGCGTATTTCGTGACGTATGACGTCAGAGTAACGTCAATGACGTCATACTTGAGGAAATACGGCCATCGAAGTCACTATTGTGCTTTTTCTGTGTTTTTGTTCTGTTGTTTTTGTTTCTTTGGTCTTTTCTCTATACGCGTGTATGTCTGTGACGCGTGTTGGGTGAGATTTGAAGTCGTTGTGACGTCATTAATGTCACGCTGTCAGGACGTCATGACTTATCCCCTGGGCAGACTTTTGGTAGAAATAGGCAAGTTTTAGGCTAGGGTGAGGGTTAGGGTTAGGGTTCATGTTAGGGGTGAGGGCTAGCTAGGTGTTAGGGTTAGGGTTTTTAAGAGATTCACCCTTTGAAGGGTTAGCAATTTGAGAGATTCACCCTTAGAAGGGTGAGAGATTTGAAAAATTCACCCTTTGAAGGGTTAGCAATTTGAGAGATTCACCCTTAGAAGGGTGAGAGATTTGAAAAATTCACCCTTTGAGGGGTTAGCAATTTGAAAGATTCACCCTTAGAATCCCTGTCTGAAGAGTGAGCAATTTAAAAGATTTAACCGGGTCTTATCGGTTTTAGGTTACCCTAGCTGTTTTTCTAACTAACCCAAACTCTATTTCTTGCTTTAAGAGCAGTCTTAAGCGTCAGGTAAGGGTTAATTGAAATAAAAGGCAATAGCCTACCATGCAAGTAGTGTAGGCCTTGCAAAGCTGTCAAGGTGCAAAGTCTCCATAGGAATGAAGTCATAACTAATGAACGGAGGCGAGCGTTAGAGAAAATCAACAGCAAAAGGTCTTTTACAGCAGGAAAAAGGATAGAAGGAACAGTGTTGTTGATTTGCCCTCGGCAGTGTTCAGTTGCCCTCGGCAGAAATGTTCATTTGCCCTCGTGGGCATTTTTCAGCTGGCCTTGGTGAGAATTTTGGAGAGAGGGGCCTGGGCTGGGTAAGGAGCGGTTGAGGCTTGGGTTCACTTGACTTGGGTTCCCGCTGGGTTGGCTTGGTGAGACCGAGGAGGCATCATGAAGCCTCTAGGTTCCGTAAAGCCCTTAGGAGCTCTTCAAAGAATGGAAGGGGTATCTCGGCCAGGGGCCAAGTTTCAGTCTAGTGGATTAGAACCCGAGCGAACAGCCGCTAAGACTCTTGAAGCAACTCTGCTGTTATGTGATGTGATGTGATGTTGAAATGTAATAAAAAATAAAATGCGTTGAGATTTGGGCTTTGTGGGTGGAATGCGAGTCGGGCGTGTAGCTGGGCTTGGGATTTGCGAGTTGCTTCGGGGACTTAGTAGTTGTTATAGCTTGCAAGAAGGGCTACCTCTCCTCGCCAAATGATTTTGGCATTATGCAAATGAGCTGGCAGCATGTTGTGCGTCTGTTGGCCAAAGGAACGGCTTGAAAGTGCAAATAGAATGGGCCGCTAGGTACAGAATGGACTCTTAAGCTGACTTCGGGTGTCCGTGGGCTGCCTTGGGCTTCTGCTCAGGCCTAAAAGCAGAAAACTAGGATGGCAACTTGCGAATGGCTGCCACCACGTGGTCCGGTTGGGTTTTGCGTTTGTTTGGCAAAGGAAGCGTTTTCTTTGCAAAAAAACTGGGCCAATACATAGAGCGTGGAGAGGCAAGCTGATTTCGGGTGTCCGTGGGCTGGCTTAGGCCTTGGCTTAGGCGATAAAAGCAAAACTACGATCGCATTGTGCAGTCCGCCATTTTGTTTGTTTACTTGTACATGTACAAGTGAAAATCGGTAAGATGGTTATTTTCAAAAATAAAGAGAAAAACCATGCTCGGCAGCTAAAGTGCATGAAAATAGGAGGGGTAAAAGAAGAAAAAGGAGGAAAAAAGCAAAAAAAAGCAAAAAAGAGTTTAGTCGCGCACCGGCCGGTATTGAACTCTTGACCCTCCATGACCGCCGCGGGCAGATTACCGAGAATCTGACGGTCCGGGGTTCGATACCGGAGTTGCCCTTTTTTGTCTGTTTCTTTTTTCTTTTGTTCTCTTCCTTTTTCCTCCTTTTTCTCTTTTTCCTGCTGTTTAATGACCACTGACGTTGAAAATACTGTGAGCAGAGCAATTTTTCCATTTTTAATAGGTCGGGGTAAAAGTGAGAAAAAGTTTCAACTTTGACAGAGTGTGGAGACGCCAACTTTCATCTCTTTTTATAATTCTAGTGGAAAGTACTTTCAAAGCTAATTGCATCGATGTAAGTTTAACGAGAAACGGATGAAAATTGATTTTTCTACGAATTTTGAAAGCTAAGAAAGATAGGTCTGCAAAGCGTACTTATTTCACCCCGTCAAACAAGAAAATTCGTAGAAAATTCTCCAATGGATCATTTTCTACACCCATTAAACCACACGACTGTCAATAGAATGAACAATCATTTCAATGTCCTCTTCTGTCAGTTTCGGGAGGTTTTCATGGTTTTCGTAGCCTTTCAAACGGAACTGTCAAAATGCCCCTTTTTTTCGACTTTTTACCTTCTCCAACGCATGCGCATTATTAGGCTCAGTAGATTGAAACCCGTGAAGATGTTCTTCTCGACGAGACCTTCCTAACAGTGTATCACATGCTGTGATTCGATGAAATGATGCGTGGCAAGACCTTAGAAACCTGGTAAGCCTAGCACTAACTCTTTGTGGCGGATGGACATCTGATGACAAAATGCACCTAAAATGAAAAGTATGACACGGATTGACATCAAACTTGCTCCTCGAGATGGAGAGAACGCCATAAGAATCCTGTGAAAATTTCAGAGCTCAACTCTCAGGAATAAAGCTTTTAGCAGGTTTGAGATCAAGCCCTAGTATCAAGGTGAAGTTACAAGTTCAAGTCTTGTGTGGGTGTTATACCTATACCGGACCTTTTTGCTTCGTTCAAAAATGCATGCTTCGCGACGGATTGAGCTGATACTTTTCCCCATAAGAGATCATGCACTTTACAATCTACATGCCAGATTTGGGCAGGACTGAGTTAATTCTAGGGTGATTCCCTTAGACGTGAAGGTGCTAACCCTAACCCCTAGCCTAACCCTAACCCTAGATTGCAACCCTAGCCCTAGATTGCAACCCTAACCCTAGATTGCAACCCTAGCCCTAGATTGCAACCCTAACCCCTAGCCTAACCCTAGCCCTAGATTGCAACCCTAACTAACTGCTGTATCTTAAGGGGTTTCTTAACCTATTGAGTTTTATACATATTAAAGTGTTCCTCTGGCAGAGATCTTCCCAACCATGACTACTTTAGTGTGGTTTGGTGAGATGAAGCTTGACAAACTTAAGGAAAACCACTTTGGTGGACCTCCCCTCGTTTTGGACCTCTTCCGCTGAGCATGCCCATTAAGGAGTTAAGGAGTTTTATACATATCAAAGTGTTCCTCTTGCAGAGACCTTTCTAAGCATGTCTACATTAATGTGCTTTGGGAAAATGGGGCTTGAGAAACTTAAAAAAAGAGCACTTTGGTGGACTTAGACCTCTAGCAGTTTTCTCAATTGATATTGCACTTGTGGCGCCATTACGCAACCCAGGCGAGGCGTGATGTCATCCACTTCATGCCATGATGAGGTGCATGACGTCATACATGACGAGATGCGCACATTTCACTCAAAATTGTGATCTTTTTCTTTCACGCGTGTGGTGCAGTCACGCGTATTTCGTGACGTATGACGTCAGAGTAACGTCAATGACGTCATACTTGAGGAAATACGGCCATCGAAGTCACTATTGTGCTTTTTCTGTGTTTTTGTTCTGTTGTTTTTGTTTCTTTGGTCTTTTCTCTATACGCGTGTATGTCTGTGACGCGTGTTGGGTGAGATTTGAAGTCGTTGTGACGTCATTAATGTCACGCTGTCAGGACGTCATGACTTATCCCCTGGGCAGACTTTTGGTAGAAATAGGCAAGTTTTAGGCTAGGGTGAGGGTTAGGGTTAGGGTTCATGTTAGGGGTGAGGGCTAGCTAGGTGTTAGGGTTAGGGTTTTTAAGAGATTCACCCTTTGAAGGGTTAGCAATTTGAGAGATTCACCCTTAGAAGGGTGAGAGATTTGAAAAATTCACCCTTTGAAGGGTTAGCAATTTGAGAGATTCACCCTTAGAAGGGTGAGAGATTTGAAAAATTCACCCTTTGAGGGGTTAGCAATTTGAAAGATTCACCCTTAGAATCCCTGTCTGAAGAGTGAGCAATTTAAAAGATTTAACCGGGTCTTATCGGTTTTAGGTTACCCTAGCTGTTTTTCTAACTAACCCAAACTCTATTTCTTGCTTTAAGAGCAGTCTTAAGCGTCAGGTAAGGGTTAATTGAAATAAAAGGCAATAGCCTACCATGCAAGTAGTGTAGGCCTTGCAAAGCTGTCAAGGTGCAAAGTCTCCATAGGAATGAAGTCATAACTAATGAACGGAGGCGAGCGTTAGAGAAAATCAACACCAAAAGGTCTTTTACAGCAGGAAAAAGGATAGAAGGAACAGTGTTGTTGATTTGCCCTCGGCAGTGTTCAGTTGCCCTCGGCAGAAATGTTCATTTGCCCTCGTGGGCATTTTTCAGCTGGCCTTGGTGAGAATTTTGGAGAGAGGGGCCTGGGCTGGGTAAGGAGCGGTTGAGGCTTGGGTTCACTTGACTTGGGTTCCCGCTGGGTTGGCTTGGTGAGACCGAGGAGGCATCATGAAGCCTCTAGGTTCCGTAAAGCCCTTAGGAGCTCTTCAAAGAATGGAAGGGGTATCTCGGCCAGGGGCCAAGTTTCAGTCTAGTGGATTAGAACCCGAGCGAACAGCCGCTAAGACTCTTGAAGCAACTCTGCTGTTATGTGATGTGATGTGATGTTGAAATGTAATAAAAAATAAAATGCGTTGAGATTTGGGCTTTGTGGGTGGAATGCGAGTCGGGCGTGTAGCTGGGCTTGGGATTTGCGAGTTGCTTCGGGGACTTAGTAGTTGTTATAGCTTGCAAGAAGGGCTACCTCTCCTCGCCAAATGATTTTGGCATTATGCAAATGAGCTGGCAGCATGTTGTGCGTCTGTTGGCCAAAGGAACGGCTTGAAAGTGCAAATAGAATGGGCCGCTAGGTACAGAATGGACTCTTAAGCTGACTTCGGGTGTCCGTGGGCTGCCTTGGGCTTCTGCTCAGGCCTAAAAGCAGAAAACTAGGATGGCAACTTGCGAATGGCTGCCACCACGTGGTCCGGTTGGGTTTTGCGTTTGTTTGGCAAAGGAAGCGTTTTCTTTGCAAAAAAACTGGGCCAATACATAGAGCGTGGAGAGGCAAGCTGATTTCGGGTGTCCGTGGGCTGGCTTAGGCCTTGGCTTAGGCGATAAAAGCAAAACTACGATCGCATTGTGCAGTCCGCCATTTTGTTTGTTTACTTGTACATGTACAAGTGAAAATCGGTAAGATGGTTATTTTCAAAAATAAAGAGAAAAACCATGCTCGGCAGCTAAAGTGCATGAAAATAGGAGGGGTAAAAGAAGAAAAAGGAGGAAAAAAGCAAAAAAAAGCAAAAAAGAGTTTAGTCGCGCACCGGCCGGTATTGAACTCTTGACCCTCCATGACCGCCGCGGGCAGATTACCGAGAATCTGACGGTCCGGGGTTCGATACCGGAGTTGCCCTTTTTTGTCTGTTTCTTTTTTCTTTTGTTCTCTTCCTTTTTCCTCCTTTTTCTCTTTTTCCTGCTGTTTAATGACCACTGACGTTGAAAATACTGTGAGCAGAGCAATTTTTCCATTTTTAATAGGTCGGGGTAAAAGTGAGAAAAAGTTTCAACTTTGACAGAGTGTGGAGACGCCAACTTTCATCTCTTTTTATAATTCTAGTGGAAAGTACTTTCAAAGCTAATTGCATCGATGTAAGTTTAACGAGAAACGGATGAAAATTGATTTTTCTACGAATTTTGAAAGCTAAGAAAGATAGGTCTGCAAAGCGTACTTATTTCACCCCGTCAAACAAGAAAATTCGTAGAAAATTCTCCAATGGATCATTTTCTACACCCATTAAACCACACGACTGTCAATAGAATGAACAATCATTTCAATGTCCTCTTCTGTCAGTTTCGGGAGGTTTTCATGGTTTTCGTAGCCTTTCAAACGGAACTGTCAAAATGCCCCTTTTTTTCGACTTTTTACCTTCTCCAACGCATGCGCATTATTAGGCTCAGTAGATTGAAACCCGTGAAGATGTTCTTCTCGACGAGACCTTCCTAACAGTGTATCACATGCTGTGATTCGATGAAATGATGCGTGGCAAGACCTTAGAAACCTGGTAAGCCTAGCACTAACTCTTTGTGGCGGATGGACATCTGATGACAAAATGCACCTAAAATGAAAAGTATGACACGGATTGACATCAAACTTGCTCCTCGAGATGGAGAGAACGCCATAAGAATCCTGTGAAAATTTCAGAGCTCAACTCTCAGGAATAAAGCTTTTAGCAGGTTTGAGATCAAGCCCTAGTATCAAGGTGAAGTTACAAGTTCAAGTCTTGTGTGGGTGTTATACCTATACCGGACCTTTTTGCTTCGTTCAAAAATGCATGCTTCGCGACGGATTGAGCTGATACTTTTCCCCATAAGAGATCATGCACTTTACAATCTACATGCCAGATTTGGGCAGGACTGAGTTAATTCTAGGGTGATTCCCTTAGACGTGAAGGTGCTAACCCTAACCCCTAGCCTAACCCTAACCCTAGATTGCAACCCTAGCCCTAGATTGCAACCCTAACCCTAGATTGCAACCCTAGCCCTAGATTGCAACCCTAACCCCTAGCCTAACCCTAGCCCTAGATTGCAACCCTAACTAACTGCTGTATCTTAAGGGGTTTCTTAACCTATTGAGTTTTATACATATTAAAGTGTTCCTCTGGCAGAGATCTTCCCAACCATGACTACTTTAGTGTGGTTTGGTGAGATGAAGCTTGACAAACTTAAGGAAAACCACTTTGGTGGACCTCCCCTCGTTTTGGACCTCTTCCGCTGAGCATGCCCATTAAGGAGTTAAGGAGTTTTATACATATCAAAGTGTTCCTCTTGCAGAGACCTTTCTAAGCATGTCTACATTAATGTGCTTTGGGAAAATGGGGCTTGAGAAACTTAAAAAAAGAGCACTTTGGTGGACTTAGACCTCTAGCAGTTTTCTCAATTGATATTGCACTTGTGGCGCCATTACGCAACCCAGGCGAGGCGTGATGTCATCCACTTCATGCCATGATGAGGTGCATGACGTCATACATGACGAGATGCGCACATTTCACTCAAAATTGTGATCTTTTTCTTTCACGCGTGTGGTGCAGTCACGCGTATTTCGTGACGTATGACGTCAGAGTAACGTCAATGACGTCATACTTGAGGAAATACGGCCATCGAAGTCACTATTGTGCTTTTTCTGTGTTTTTGTTCTGTTGTTTTTGTTTCTTTGGTCTTTTCTCTATACGCGTGTATGTCTGTGACGCGTGTTGGGTGAGATTTGAAGTCGTTGTGACGTCATTAATGTCACGCTGTCAGGACGTCATGACTTATCCCCTGGGCAGACTTTTGGTAGAAATAGGCAAGTTTTAGGCTAGGGTGAGGGTTAGGGTTAGGGTTCATGTTAGGGGTGAGGGCTAGCTAGGTGTTAGGGTTAGGGTTTTTAAGAGATTCACCCTTTGAAGGGTTAGCAATTTGAGAGATTCACCCTTAGAAGGGTGAGAGATTTGAAAAATTCACCCTTTGAAGGGTTAGCAATTTGAGAGATTCACCCTTAGAAGGGTGAGAGATTTGAAAAATTCACCCTTTGAGGGGTTAGCAATTTGAAAGATTCACCCTTAGAATCCCTGTCTGAAGAGTGAGCAATTTAAAAGATTTAACCGGGTCTTATCGGTTTTAGGTTACCCTAGCTGTTTTTCTAACTAACCCAAACTCTATTTCTTGCTTTAAGAGCAGTCTTAAGCGTCAGGTAAGGGTTAATTGAAATAAAAGGCAATAGCCTACCATGCAAGTAGTGTAGGCCTTGCAAAGCTGTCAAGGTGCAAAGTCTCCATAGGAATGAAGTCATAACTAATGAACGGAGGCGAGCGTTAGAGAAAATCAACACCAAAAGGTCTTTTACAGCAGGAAAAAGGATAGAAGGAACAGTGTTGTTGATTTGGCCCTCGGCAGTGTTCAGTTGCCCTCGGCAGAAATGTTCATTTGCCCTCGTGGGCATTTTTCAGCTGGCCTTGGTGAGAATTTTGGAGAGAGGGGCCTGGGCTGGGGTAAGGAGCGGTTGAGGCTTGGGTTCACTTGACTTGGGTTCCCGCTGGGTTGGCTTGGTGAGACCGAGGAGGCATCATGAAGCCTCTAGGTTCCGTAAAGCCCTTAGGAGCTCTTCAAAGAATGGAAGGGTATCTCGGCCAGGGGCCAAGTTTCAGTCTAGTGGATAGAACCCGAGCGAACAGCCGCTAAGACTCTTGAAGCAACTCTGCTGTTATGTGATGTGATGTGATGTTGAAATGTAATAAAAAATAAAATGCGTTGAGATTTGGGCTTTGTGGGTGGAATGCGAGTCGGGCGTGTAGCTGGGCTTGGGATTTGGCGAGTTGCTTCGGGGACTTAGTAGTTGTTATAGCTTGCAAGAAGGGCTACCTCTCCTCGCCAAATGATTTTGGCATTATGCAAATGAGCTGGCAGCATGTTGTGCGTCTGTTGGCAAAGGAACGGCTTGAAAGTGCAAATAGAATGGGCCGCTAGGTACAGAATGGACTCTTAAGCTGACTTCGGGTGTCCGTGGGCTGCCTTGGGCTTCTGCTCAGGCCTAAAAGCAGAAAACTAGGATGGCAACTTGCGAATGGCTGCCACCACGTGGTCCGGTTGGGTTTTGCGTTTGTTTGGCAAAGGAAGCGTTTTCTTTGCAAAAAAACTGGGCCAATACATAGAGCGTGGAGGAGGCAAGCTGATTTCGGGTGTCCGTGGGCTGGCTTAGGCCTTGGCTTAGGCGATAAAAGCAAAACTACGATCGCATTGTGCAGTCCGCCATTTTTGTTTGTTTACTTGTACATGTACAAGTGAAAATCGGTAAGATGGTTATTTTCAAAAATAAAGAGAAAAACCATGCTCGGCAGCTAAAGTGCATGAAAATAGGAGGGGTAAAAGAAGAAAAAGGAGGAAAAAAGCAAAAAAAAGCAAAAAAGAGTTTAGTCGCGCACCGGCCGGTATTGAACTCTTGACCCTCCATGACCGCCCCGGGCAGATTACCGAGAATCTGACGGTCCGGGTTCGATACCGGAGTTGCCCTTTTTTGTCTGTTTCTTTTTTCTTTTGTTCTCTTCCTTTTTCCTCCTTTTCTCTTTTTCCTGCTGTTTAATGACCACTGACGTTGAAAATACTGTGAGCAGAGCAATTTTTCCATTTTTAATAGGTCGGGGTAAAAGTGAGAAAAAGTTTCAACTTTGACAGAGTGTGGAGACGCCAACTTTCATCTCTTTTTATAATTCTAGTGGAAAGTACTTTCAAAGCTAATTGCATCGATGTAAGTTTAACGAGAAACGGATGAAAATTGATTTTTCTACGAATTTTGAAAGCTAAGAAAGATAGGTCTGCAAAGCGTACTTATTTCACCCCGTCAAACAAGAAAATTCGTAGAAAATTCTCCAATGGATCATTTTCTACACCCATTAAACCACACGACTGTCAATAGAATGAACAATCATTTCAATGTCCTCTTCTGTCAGTTTCGGGAGGTTTTCATGGTTTTCGTAGCCTTTCAAACGGAACTGTCAAAATGCCCCCTTTTTTCGACTTTTTACCTTCTCCAACGCATGCGCATTATTAGGCTCAGTAGATTGAAACCCGTGAAGATGTTCTTCTCGACGAGACCTTCCTAACAGTGTATCACATGCTGTGATTCGATGAAATGATGCGTGGCAAGACCTTAGAAACCTGGTAAGCCTAGCACTAACTCTTTGTGGCGGATGGACATCTGATGACAAAATGCACCTAAAATGAAAAGTATGACACGGATTGACATCAAACTTGCTCCTCGAGATGGAGAGAACGCCATAAGAATCCTGTGAAAATTTCAGAGCTCAACTCTCAGGAATAAAGCTTTTAGCAGGTTTGAGATCAAGCCCTAGTATCAAGGTGAAGTTACAAGTTCAAGTCTTGTGTGGGTGTTATACCTATACCGGACCTTTTTGCTTCGTTCAAAAATGCATGCTTCGCGACGGATTGAGCTGATACTTTTCCCCATAAGAGATCATGCACTTTACAATCTACATGCCAGATTTGGGCAGGACTGAGTTAATTCTAGGGTGATTCCCTTAGACGTGAAGGTGCTAACCCTAACCCCTAGCCTAACCCTAACCCTAGATTGCAACCCTAGCCCTAGATTGCAACCCTAACCCTAGATTGCAACCCTAGCCCTAGATTGCAACCCTAACCCCTAGCCTAACCCTAGCCCTAGATTGCAACCCTAACTAACTGCTGTATCTTAAGGGGTTTCTTAACCTATTGAGTTTTATACATATTAAAGTGTTCCTCTGGCAGAGATCTTCCCAACCATGACTACTTTAGTGTGGTTTGGTGAGATGAAGCTTGACAAACTTAAGGAAAACCACTTTGGTGGACCTCCCCTCGTTTTGGACCTCTTCCGCTGAGCATGCCCATTAAGGAGTTAAGGAGTTTTATACATATCAAAGTGTTCCTCTTGCAGAGACCTTTCTAAGCATGTCTACATTAATGTGCTTTGGGAAAATGGGGCTTGAGAAACTTAAAAAAAGAGCACTTTGGTGGACTTAGACCTCTAGCAGTTTTCTCAATTGATATTGCACTTGTGGCGCCATTACGCAACCCAGCGAGGCGTGATGTCATCCACTTCATGCCATGATGAGGTGCATGACGTCATACATGACGAGATGCGCACATTTCACTCAAAATTGTGATCTTTTTTCTTTCACGCGTGTGGTGCAGTCACGCGTATTTCGTGACGTATGACGTCAGAGTAACGTCAATGACGTCATACTTGAGGAAATACGGCCATCGAAGTCACTATTGTGCTTTTTCTGTGTTTTTGTTCTGTTGTTTTTGTTTCTTTGGTCTTTTCTCTATACGCGTGTATGTCTGTGACGCGTGTTGGGTGAGATTTGAAGTCGTTGTGACGTCATTAATGTCACGCTGTCAGGACGTCATGACTTATCCCCTGGGCAGACTTTTGGTAGAAATAGGCAAGTTTTAGGCTAGGGTGAGGGTTAGGGTTAGGGTTCATGTTAGGGGTGAGGGCTAGCTAGGTGTTAGGGTTAGGGTTTTTAAGAGATTCACCCTTTGAAGGGTTAGCAATTTGAGAGATTCACCCTTAGAAGGGTGAGAGATTTGAAAAATTCACCCTTTGAAGGGTTAGCAATTTGAGAGATTCACCCTTAGAAGGGTGAGAGATTTGAAAAATTCACCCTTTGAGGGGTTAGCAATTTGAAAGATTCACCCTTAGAATCCCTGTCTGAAGAGTGAGCAATTTAAAAGATTTAACCGGGTCTTATCGGTTTTAGGTTACCCTAGCTGTTTTTCTAACTAACCCAAACTCTATTTCTTGCTTTAAGAGCAGTCTTAAGCGTCAGGTAAGGGTTAATTGAAATAAAAGGCAATAGCCTACCATGCAAGTAGTGTAGGCCTTGCAAAGCTGTCAAGGTGCAAAGTCTCCATAGGAATGAAGTCATAACTAATGAACGGAGGCGAGCGTTAGAGAAAATCAACACCAAAAGGTCTTTTACAGCAGGAAAAAGGATAGAAGGAACAGTGTTGTTGATTTGCCCTCGGCAGTGTTCAGTTGCCCTCGGCAGAAATGTTCATTTGCCCTCGTGGGCATTTTTCAGCTGGCCTTGGTGAGAATTTTGGAGAGAGGGGCCTGGCTGGGTAAGGAGCGGTTGAGGCTTGGGTTCACTTGACTTGGGTTCCCGCTGGGTTGGCTTGGTGAGACCGAGGAGGCATCATGAAGCCTCTAGGTTCCGTAAAGCCCTTAGGAGCTCTTCAAAGAATGGAAGGGGTATCTCGGCCAGGGGCCAAGTTTCAGTCTAGTGGATTAGAACCCGAGCGAACAGCCGCTAAGACTCTTGAAGCAACTCTGCTGTTATGTGATGTGATGTGATGTTGAAATGTAATAAAAAATAAAATGCGTTGAGATTTGGGCTTTGTGGGTGGAATGCGAGTCGGGCGTGTAGCTGGGCTTGGGATTTGCGAGTTGCTTCGGGGACTTAGTAGTTGTTATAGCTTGCAAGAAGGGCTACCTCTCCTCGCCAAATGATTTTGGCATTATGCAAATGAGCTGGCAGCATGTTGTGCGTCTGTTGGCCAAAGGAACGGCTTGAAAGTGCAAATAGAATGGGCCGCTAGGTACAGAATGGACTCTTAAGCTGACTTCGGGTGTCCGTGGGCTGCCTTGGGCTTCTGCTCAGGCCTAAAAGCAGAAAACTAGGATGGCAACTTGCGAATGGCTGCCACCACGTGGTCCGGTTGGGTTTTGCGTTTGTTTGGCAAAGGAAGCGTTTTCTTTGCAAAAAAACTGGGCCAATACATAGAGCGTGGAGAGGCAAGCTGATTTCGGGTGTCCGTGGGCTGGCTTAGGCCTTGGCTTAGGCGATAAAAGCAAAACTACGATCGCATTGTGCAGTCCGCCATTTTGTTTGTTTACTTGTACATGTACAAGTGAAAATCGGTAAGATGGTTATTTTCAAAAATAAAGAGAAAAACCATGCTCGGCAGCTAAAGTGCATGAAAATAGGAGGGGTAAAAGAAGAAAAAGGAGGAAAAAAGCAAAAAAAAGCAAAAAAGAGTTTAGTCGCGCACCGGCCGGTATTGAACTCTTGACCCTCCATGACCGCCGCGGGCAGATTACCGAGAATCTGACGGTCCGGGGTTCGATACCGGAGTTGCCCTTTTTTGTCTGTTTCTTTTTTCTTTTGTTCTCTTCCTTTTTCCTCCTTTTTCTCTTTTTCCTGCTGTTTAATGACCACTGACGTTGAAAATACTGTGAGCAGAGCAATTTTTCCATTTTTAATAGGTCGGGGTAAAAGTGAGAAAAAGTTTCAACTTTGACAGAGTGTGGAGACGCCAACTTTCATCTCTTTTTATAATTCTAGTGGAAAGTACTTTCAAAGCTAATTGCATCGATGTAAGTTTAACGAGAAACGGATGAAAATTGATTTTTCTACGAATTTTGAAAGCTAAGAAAGATAGGTCTGCAAAGCGTACTTATTTCACCCCGTCAAACAAGAAAAATTCGTAGAAAATTCTCCAATGGATCATTTTCTACACCCATTAAACCACACGACTGTCAATAGAATGAACAATCATTTCAATGTCCTCTTCTGTCAGTTTCGGGAGGTTTTCATGGTTTTCGTAGCCTTTCAAACGGAACTGTCAAAATGCCCCTTTTTTTCGACTTTTTACCTTCTCCAACGCATGCGCATTATTAGGCTCAGTAGATTGAAACCCGTGAAGATGTTCTTCTCGACGAGACCTTCCTAACAGTGTATCACATGCTGTGATTCGATGAAATGATGCGTGGCAAGACCTTAGAAACCTGGTAAGCCTAGCACTAACTCTTTGTGGCGGATGGACATCTGATGACAAAATGCACCTAAAATGAAAAGTATGACACGGATTGACATCAAACTTGCTCCTCGAGATGGAGAGAACGCCATAAGAATCCTGTGAAAATTTCAGAGCTCAACTCTCAGGAATAAAGCTTTTAGCAGGTTTGAGATCAAGCCCTAGTATCAAGGTGAAGTTACAAGTTCAAGTCTTGTGTGGGTGTTATACCTATACCGGACCTTTTTGCTTCGTTCAAAAATGCATGCTTCGCGACGGATTGAGCTGATACTTTTCCCCATAAGAGATCATGCACTTTACAATCTACATGCCAGATTTGGGCAGGACTGAGTTAATTCTAGGGTGATTCCCTTAGACGTGAAGGTGCTAACCCTAACCCCTAGCCTAACCCTAACCCTAGATTGCAACCCTAGCCCTAGATTGCAACCCTAACCCTAGATTGCAACCCTAGCCCTAGATTGCAACCCTAACCCCTAGCCTAACCCTAGCCCTAGATTGCAACCCTAACTAACTGCTGTATCTTAAGGGTTTCTTAACCTATTGAGTTTTATACATATTAAAGTGTTCCTCTGGCAGAGATCTTCCCAACCATGACTACTTTAGTGTGGTTTGGTGAGATGAAGCTTGACAAACTTAAGGAAAACCACTTTGGTGGACCTCCCCTCGTTTTGGACCTCTTCCGCTGAGCATGCCCATTAAGGAGTTAAGGAGTTTTATACATATCAAAGTGTTCCTCTTGCAGAGACCTTTCTAAGCATGTCTACATTAATGTGCTTTGGGAAAATGGGGCTTGAGAAACTTAAAAAAAGAGCACTTTGGTGGACTTAGACCTCTAGCAGTTTTCTCAATTGATATTGCACTTGTGGCGCCATTACGCAACCCAGGCGAGGCGTGATGTCATCCACTTCATGCCATGATGAGGTGCATGACGTCATACATGACGAGATGCGCACATTTCACTCAAAATTGTGATCTTTTTCTTTCACGCGTGTGGTGCAGTCACGCGTATTTCGTGACGTATGACGTCAGAGTAACGTCAATGACGTCATACTTGAGGAAATACGGCCATCGAAGTCACTATTGTGCTTTTTCTGTGTTTTTGTTCTGTTGTTTTTGTTTCTTTGGTCTTTTCTCTATACGCGTGTATGTCTGTGACGCGTGTTGGGTGAGATTTGAAGTCGTTGTGACGTCATTAATGTCACGCTGTCAGGACGTCATGACTTATCCCCTGGGCAGACTTTTGGTAGAAATAGGCAAGTTTTAGGCTAGGGTGAGGGTTAGGGTTAGGGTTCATGTTAGGGGTGAGGGCTAGCTAGGTGTTAGGGTTAGGGTTTTTAAGAGATTCACCCTTTGAAGGGTTAGCAATTTGAGAGATTCACCCTTAGAAGGGTGAGAGATTTGAAAAATTCACCCTTTGAAGGGTTAGCAATTTGAGAGATTCACCCTTAGAAGGGTGAGAGATTTGAAAAATTCACCCTTTGAGGGGTTAGCAATTTGAAAGATTCACCCTTAGAATCCCTGTCTGAAGAGTGAGCAATTTAAAAGATTTAACCGGGTCTTATCGGTTTTAGGTTACCCTAGCTGTTTTTCTAACTAACCCAAACTCTATTTCTTGCTTTAAGAGCAGTCTTAAGCGTCAGGTAAGGGTTAATTGAAATAAAAGGCAATAGCCTACCATGCAAGTAGTGTAGGCCTTGCAAAGCTGTCAAGGTGCAAAGTCTCCATAGGAATGAAGTCATAACTAATGAACGGAGGCGAGCGTTAGAGAAAATCAACAGCAAAAGGTCTTTTACAGCAGGAAAAAGGATAGAAGGAACAGTGTTGTTGATTTGCCCTCGGCAGTGTTCAGTTGCCCTCGGCAGAAATGTTCATTTGCCCTCGTGGGCATTTTTCAGCTGGCCTTGGTGAGAATTTTGGAGAGAGGGCCTGGGCTGGGTAAGGAGCGGTTGAGGCTTGGGTTCACTTGACTTGGGTTCCCGCTGGGTTGGCTTGGTGAGACCGAGGAGGCATCATGAAGCCTCTAGGTTCCGTAAAGCCCTTAGGAGCTCTTCAAAGAATGGAAGGGGTATCTCGGCCAGGGGCCAAGTTTCAGTCTAGTGGATTAGAACCCGAGCGAACAGCCGCTAAGACTCTTGAAGCAACTCTGCTGTTATGTGATGTGATGTGATGTTGAAATGTAATAAAAAATAAAATGCGTTGAGATTTGGGCTTTGTGGGTGGAATGCGAGTCGGGCGTGTAGCTGGGCTTGGGATTTGCGAGTTGCTTCGGGGACTTAGTAGTTGTTATAGCTTGCAAGAAGGGCTACCTCTCCTCGCCAAATGATTTTGGCATTATGCAAATGAGCTGGCAGCATGTTGTGCGTCTGTTGGCCAAAGGAACGGCTTGAAAGTGCAAATAGAATGGGCCGCTAGGTACAGAATGGACTCTTAAGCTGACTTCGGGTGTCCGTGGGCTGCCTTGGGCTTCTGCTCAGGCCTAAAAGCAGAAAACTAGGATGGCAACTTGCGAATGGCTGCCACCACGTGGTCCGGTT